>NC_143579.1:218939536-219243639 GCF_048544385.1 Mastigoproctus giganteus | reverse complement strand
TGCTCCTAAAAACCAAACAACAACAACAACTGGAACTTAAGAACAAGTCTGAGCTTCTGCAGACTGTTCAAGACCAACATATCGACCAGGAATACTACAACTTTCTGAAAGTGATAAAGCCCAAGAAACCTATAGGTAAAAAGAAATCCAAAGAAGAAAAAATTAGTAAAGAAACACTTGTCATGATGAACCGAAGAAAACAAACGAAGAGCAAGATAAACAATGACAAGGATAAAATTGAATATACTGAGTTATGCAAATCTATTAGAAAGAGACTCAGAGAGGACATAAGAAAATTTAACACAGGAAAAGTAGAACAAGCATTAAGGGAAAACAAAGGATTTAAATCAGTAGCATGAGCAATAATACAGAAAGACAAATGATACTGAAACTGAAGAATAGCAATGGTGCACTTATAAATAGCACAGAATGCATAATTCAAATAGCAGAAGACTACCATAGAGAATTATACAAGGAGCGAGGGAATGATGCCAGCAGTGGGGAAGATAGATCGCAAATTAGTAACACATACAACATACCTTATATCCTTCCTGATGAGGTAGAACATGCATTGAAGAAAATGAAGAATCAGAAAGCGCTGGGGGAATATGAAGTTACTGTAGAGTTGTTAAAATTGGGAGGAAGAGACACAACACAAAAACTGGCAAGACTCTTCACAAAATGCATTAGAAAAGGTTTGATGCCTAAGGAGTGGAATAATGCAATCGTAGTTTTGCTGCATAAGAAAGGAGATAAATCAGAAATTGGAAATTATAGACCAATTAGCTTGTTATCCCACATCTACAAGTTGTTCACAAGGGTCATTAATAACAGATTAGAAATACTTGATGAGAATCAGCCGAAAGAGCAAGCTGGCTTTAGGGCAGGATTCTCAACTATGGATCACCTTCACGTAATATAACAGCTAATGGAGAAAGCAAATGAATATAAAATATCATTAAGCCTGGCATTTGTGGATTATGAAAAGACATTTGACTCTATACAGCATAAGGCAATGTTTCGGGCACTGGAAAGACAAGGCACAGATACCCCACATATTATGATTTTGAAGAAAATATAAGAGAATGCTACCTCCTTTATTAGACTAGACAAAGACAATAGTAAATTTAAAATTGAAAAATGAGTTTGACAAGGAGACACAATATCTTCCGAAGTTGTTTACTGCTGTCCTTGAGGAAGCTTTCAGAAAATCAGACTGGTCGCAGAAAGGAGTCAATGTGAATGGAGAGTACTTAAACCATTTACGATTTGCAGATGGCACTGTGGTCATAAGCCACGATCCCAAAGAATTAGAGGAAAATCTTAATCAGTTATGTGGAGTTAGTAAAGATTTTGGACTTAAGGTGAATATGGCTAAAACAAAAGTAATGTGAACAAGTATGCCACAGAAAGGGATATAATGATTGAAGGAGCAGTAACTGAAAAGATGGAATCATATACGTATCTGGGACAAATCATTAGCTGTAATAATGATAAATGGCTGTCAAAAAGAGAAGAATAAATTTTGGATGGACAGCATTCAGAAAATATAGTCACATAGTGAGGAGCAACATCCCAATTTGTCTGAAACGTAAAATAATGAACAAATGTATACTCCCCACCATGACTTATGGAAATGAAACCTGGGTACTAACCAAAAGAATAGAAGAGAAGCTGAGAACTACACAACGAAGAATGGAACGAATTATATTCGGGGCAGGACACATAGTTTGAAGACATGATGACAAATGGACTAAGAAAATAACAGAATGGTACTGAAGAGGTGACAGACGAAAACCTAAAGACAACGACAGAGACAGATGAAATTCATGAGTTTGTCGGTAGTAAATAGATGGCCATTGCAGAAGGAATTGAAAAGTTGCTGGAGAGGCCTTCATCCTGCAGTGGATTGAAAATGGCTGATGATGATGATGATGATAGGCCTAATGACTCTGATGAGTATATTCGGGGCAGGACATATAGCTTGAAGACATGATGACAGATGGACTAAGAAAATAACAGAATGGTATTCAAGAGGAGCTAGACGAAAACCTGGAAGACAATGACGGAGATGGACAGATGAAATTCACGAGTTTGTCAGTAGTGAATGGATGGCCATTGCACAAAACAGAAGGAACTGGAAAGTTGCTGGAGAGGCCTTCATCCTGCAGTGGATTGAAAATGGCTGATGATGATGATAGGCCTAATGACTCTGATGAGTATAATGAGCAACTGTACAAAGAAATAGAGTGTGCCAGTAAACCAGAATATCTTATCATGAGCTGATTTTAACTTTTGGGATATTGATTGGAACTTGTGAGCTGGCTATTCACAAGACTAGCAAGACTTTTGTGGATTTATTGGATGATGTTTTTTACAACAGCATGTTAGAGAGGCAACAAGAGAGAGTAATAATCTTGATCTGATAATCAGATCAAGAGAGTACTGATTATTCATGCATTAAGAATCTGCTGACAAAAGAATCACTAGGTAGCAGTGATCACATTGCATCGATGTGGAATTTACTTAAAAATGTAACTGCCATCAAGGGTAAAGGAAAGGGTTTTTGCTTTTGTAAAGGTGACTTCAGTGGTCTCAGACTGCTTTTAAATTCTATATAGGGGACCAACTGATGATGTTTCTATCAGGAAATTCTAAATGCATCCATCAGCATTCACACAAAATTATCATAGAAGCTAGTAAGCTTTTCATACTGACTAAGAAATACTGTTCAAGGCTTAGACCCAAATGGATGTCAGATGAACTAATAAGAGTCTGGAAGAGAAGAAATATGCAAGGGATGCATATCAATAAATTATAAATTATTAGGCAACACAGCAGCCTATGGCAGATTTAAACCGGTTGGTAACCGGGTCACAAAGGTGTTTAGGCAAGCCAAGGCAAAGGATACAAGGATTGTTGTTGTTGTTGTTTGTTATTTTGGTTTTTAGGAGCATTAGCAACTAAGGCCATATTGCTCCGGGATATGTGGTGGTCATTCCCTTACCTTTCCGCATCCTCCGTATTTAGTGGTGACGGGCTTAGACCCCGGTCTAATCAAGAAGCGTGTGCTATGCACTGCTGCTCCTTCCCACCTGGCTATGGAGTCCCCAGGATACAAGGAAAAACAGCAAAGACTTCTTATGTAAACACTAGAAGAAAGGGGATGAATCACATTTGTCCACGATATCAATGGTTCAACTGTTGATGATCCTGCTCAGGTTGCTGACAAACTGAATAAGTATTTTGTATTTACATCGAAACATGAATTCTTTAGGGAAGTGGATGCCAGAAGTTTATCAAATTCAAACAGGGAGCAAAATGATTTTGCAATAACTGAGAAGAAATAGAAGAGAAATTGTTGAAATTAAACATAAGAAAAGCACCTGGGGTGGATGGGATGTATCCAGTTATATTAAAGGATGCAGCAAAGGAAGTAAGCAAACCCTTAGTCATAATTATGAGATCTTCCTTGGATTCAGGGGAGGTCCCCATGAATGAATGAGATGTGCAAATGTATCCCCATTCACAAAGAGGAATCAAAGAGTGACATGAGTAATTACAGACCTGATAGCTTAACTTCTCTACCAGGGAAAATAATGGAGTCGCTGGTTAAAGAAGCAATGCAGTACCATCTAGACAGGAATGCAGTTATACTTCAGTCACAGCATGGGTTTTGTAAAGAGAATCTTGTCTGACCAATTTGGTTGGAAACTATGATGCAGTCATAGTTTCCAATGGCTGCATCATAGGAACTGATGCAGAAAATAATTAGCATTAGCATTAGCATTAGTAGAGGCATATGATGCAAGAAAGCAAGCTTATTCAGCATCAGCCAAAAAAAAAAAAAAAAAACCCTCTCCCATTTCATCCCTCCGTTCGTTCGAAATACCTGTCCAGTTGAGCTTTAAATTTGTTTAGGCTATCAACTTCAACAACAAGTGATGGAAGTCGGTTCCACCAACCAACCACCCGCTGGCCAAAGGCAAATTTCCGCACATCTATCCGACATCCGTCCTTCCTCAATTTGAATTTATGCCCTCTCAGGTGATTATTCTGAGAAAGATGAAGAATCCCATTGGCATTGAGCATGCTCAAACCATTCAAAGCCTTATACACCTCTATCAGATCACCTCGCCGGTGCCTAGTCTCCAGACTCTGTAATTTGCAAAACTTAAGCCTTTCTTCGTAAGAGCAACCCTTTGTTCCATTTACTAATCTTGTTGCCCTTCTCTGTACCCGTTCCAGCAGCTCTACATCCTTCTTGAAATGAGGCCTCCAGACCTGTATACAGTACTCAAGATGTGGCCTAACCATTGCCTTATACAAGGGAATAATCACCTCCTTATCCCTGCTAGAAAAATTCCTGTATATCATTGACAAGACACCATGAGCTACTCTTGCAGCTCGTCTGCACTGCTCAGAGAACTTCATATCTGCCTGCACAATTACCCCCAGGTCCTTTTCATTCTCCACCACTGTCAGTGTAGTACCGCAGAGTTGATACATTGCTCTGGGGTTACTGTTACCCATATGTAGTACTTTACATTTGTCAATGTTAAACTTCATTTGCCACCTCTCAGCCCATCTGTTCAACCTTTCCAGATCCTGTTACAGCAGCATAGCGTCAGTAGTGTCCTTAACGACCCTGCCAACCTTTGTATCATCTGCAAACTTAGACATTAAACTTGATATCCCATCATCAATATCATTCATAAACACCGAAAACAACAATGGACCCAACACTGAACCTTGAGGAACTCCACTAATAACATTAGTCCACGTTGAGCAGTGTCCATTGATTACCACTCTCTGTCTTCTGCCACTCAACCATCCCCTTATCCATAGCAGCAATTTGCCTCCAATGCCACACTGCTCCAATTTTATCATATACTTGGATTTAAAGATAGCTTTTGATACTGTTCAAAGAAAAGGAGCAGTGTGGCATTAAGGGTAATTTACTGCTATGGACAATGAGATAATTGAGTGGAAGAAGACAGAGAGAGTGGTTATCAATAGATAATGCTCTTTGTGGACTAACGTTATTAGTGGAGTCCAACAGGGTTTGATGCTGGGCCCATTGTTCTTTTCTGTATTTATTAATGATATTGAGGAAGGTATATCAGGCTGTCTAAGTTTACAATGATACAAAGGTTGACAGAGTGGTTAATTAGAGTAATGATGGTATACTACTGCAAGAAGTTCTAGAAAAATTAGGCAGATGGGCTGAGATATAGCAGTTGAAGTTGAGCATTGATAAATGCAAGGTACTGCATACGGATAGCAGTAATCCCAGATTAATATACCAAATGTGAGGTACTTCACTCACGGTAGTAAAAAATGAAAACTGAAGTTACCCTTCCTGTCACTAAGGATAACTAAATGGTAACTTTCTTCCTAGGTAACTTTACACTCACATATGCAGCTCTCTGAGTAGGGCAGGCATGCAGCCAGGACAGCTCATGGAGTTTTGTCAATGATATACAGGAATTTCATTAGAGGAATCTCACAAGGAGGTGATTATCCCATTGTACAAGGCAATGTTCAAGCAACATCTTGAATACCATCTTCTCTTCATGCTTGAATGTATGAAGAGAAGGGCAATGAGATTGGTGAAGGGAACAAAAGAGTGGTCTACCAAGAAAAGCTTCAGTTCTAGGAGATTAAGTGATCTGACTGTGGCGTTTAAGGCTTTGAATGGATTGAGCAAGCTTAATGCCAATGCGATTCTTTCTCTTGCTCAGACTACACACACACACACACACACACACACGAGCAGCCATAAATTCAAATTGAGAAAGGATCATTGCAGAATATAGGAGAAGTTTGCCTTTAGCTGGCAGATGAGTTTCTTCCAGAGCTGGAAGAAACTCTAACCTGCTGTTGTGGAAATGGATAGGTTGAATAAATTCAAGGAAGAATGGGATTTTTTTGATTTTTTTTTGCTGACGCTGTATAAGCTTTCTTTCTTGCATCATTTTCCACTACTAATACTAACCCCTCATATATGTATGTACACTGGTGTTCAAAGAAAGTGCATCACTCCCTAAAATTGTAATTGTTTTTCGAATAATGTAAGTATATTGCAATATTTCTTGCATCAGATAAGATTGACATGCATGGGTGATGATGTAATATTGCATCAGCTGTTACTTTCAGCTATATGAACATGTTCTGCAAGAGTTGCAGTAATTCCTTGCTTGTGTCAGGATGGCAAGTTACGTGCAGTTGATGCCATGAAGAAAGAGTGCTATTGTTGCTTTACATGAGGAAGGATGTTCTTTCTGTCATATTGCTTATAGAGTGTCTAGTAATCAGTCGACAGTGAGTAGATTTCTTTCCAAACTCAAGAATACTGGTTCTGCTAATAGGAAAAAAAGAACTGGATGCAAACCAGTCTCTACACCAAAACAGGACCACATTTTGAAAAGAGAATGGGAAGAACATACAGGAGTGGTAGCAAGTGCAGAAACTGTCAGAAGATGCCTCTTCAAAAATGGACTTGTAGCTCATTGTCCTAAGAAGCCCCTCCTCACACAAAAAATGAAAAAGGCCTGATTAATTTGGTGTGAGGAGCATGTCAAATGGACCCCCACCCCCTGAGCAGTGGAAGCCAGTTATTTTCTCGGATGAGAAGAAATTCAACCTGCATGGCTCTGATGGGAGAAAAACAATTTGCCATAGACGTGGTGAAGAATACCACCCAGACTATATGTGTCTACAGTGAAATTCCCTACCAGCCAAATGATATGGGGGGTGCATTTTGTATCGCGGAGTAAGTCACCTGCAGTTTATAAAAGGTTCCGTAAATGCCAATGGATACCTGGCTGTATTGGAAGGCAAATTGCTTCCAACTATTAGAGACCATTTAAACCTACCAAGTAACTGCATCTTTTAGGATGACTCTGCTCCTTGTCATCGAGTGAAAAGTGTAAGTAGGCACTTCTGTAGTTACTTTAGCTTCGTTTCTGCATTAGAGGTTCAGCAATAATGTGTTTACATTTGTTACAGGTGAAAAAATGGTTGGAAGAACGATCCATTACAACTCTTAGCTTGCCGGGAAACAGTCCGGACCAAAGAAACCAAAGACCCTTCGTGAACTTCAGGAAGCCATAATTTGTGTTTGGAACCATGAACTATCAGTTGATTATCTTCAAAAAATGATCTTGTCGATGCCTCGATGGTGTGCTGCTGTCATCAGGGCCAGAGGCGGTTCAACTAAATATTAATTTGCACCTGGTGAACTTTTCATTTTGTTTTCCATTTAAAATGATAAACTGAAGCAAAGTGAGGACTTCTGATAACATTTCAGCCATAATTGTCGTGTGTTTACCCAAACTATTGTATAAAGGTTGCAAATGCTCATTTGGAATATTTTGAGAGCACCTGTCAAATATTACTTAGCTTTGCCTTAACTATTAATAAATATCTTTTTTTTATATTTCTATTTGTGATAGTAGTCATTAATGTAACATACCATTCCGAAAAAGGGTTAGAAATGTGAAATTCCTAGGTGATGCATTTTCTTTGAACATCAGTGTGTACATATATATATATATATATATATATATATATATATATATATATATATATTTTTTTTTTTTTTTTTGTGCATTATTTTGATTTTTTTTTTTATCTTTTTTTGATAACATATTCATCAAACAAAATCACAAATATTCAACATATCTGTGACGAACACCTGATTCAAAGAGCTTCAGGACCCATTACCTAATACTATAGCAGCAGATTTGTAATGATATAAAAATTATTTTTATGGTATAAACTATTTATGGGAGCACATATTCCATACACAGCTGAAACCCATTAAAATGTGATTTGTTAGAAAGCGATTCTGCTTATAAAGTGATGCACGCATGGCTCCCATTTTTTGTCAGTTGAAGCACGTTTTTAGTCACTGAGGATCAACATTTTGGATTCCTTGTGAGCACGTGGCGATATGTCAGTTTCTGTAAGAACAATAATAAACAACTTGTAAGTTCACTTGTTGACGTATCATGCACTCACTCACTGGTTTGAACTGGACTTGAATTTCTTGAAACAGAAAAGGTAGATTCCATTTCAATTTTACAGTTAAAATGCCTTATTGAAATTGTTAAAAAGAAACAAAAAGATGCAACGAAACAGTCAACCCTTGATGCAGTTTTTTTAAAATATGAAAGACTTGAAAGTAACAAAATGTGCATTGTGTTTTCCTTTTTCTCCCGAATTTTTGATTCTTTGTTAATTTCAAAACACAAATGTAAGTCAATACAACCACATGGAAAAGTACTTTTTGTGAATATTGATTTGTTTTTGTGACAAAAGGTTTGTGTTTATCATGTTTCAAGGTGTGTGTTAATATTCATGTTGTATATTTAACAACATGAATATTAGTTTTTTAAATACTTTATTGTACAGTGCATCAATAATAGATTGAAACAACACAATTGCATATTATTTCCATTATTATTCTTTTAGATGTAGTATTGCAATTATCACGAAAAAAAAAAATGACCAAAATTGAATTTTGGTCATTTTTTTTTATGTATGAAAGAAATTTTAAATAGTATGTATGAAATTTGAATGCCGAAAAAGGGATAGAATTTTCTAACGTGATCTCGCTTATATTGCAATGTGATTCTTTGGACCCTGTGCAGCACGTTATAAACTGTATAAAGTTTATACCACAAAAAATCCTTTGTATTTTAAGGCAGTTTTTATGTCTATGTCTAGTAGCAGTTAAAACCATATTGTGCACAACAAAAGTTCTCATTTAAAAACTTTCAAAATATTGTTACCTTCTTATAATTCTATAATATTAATAAAGACTATTCACTATTTTTTTTTTTCTGTAGATGAGAAATTATTTCCGTTTCAGCTTATTTTTTTGGCTTATTTTCATACAGCTGGAAAAGGAGTGCCAACGCTGAACCACAAAACTCAAAATAAAAAACAAATATAATCAAAAGAACTGCAGGATTTCTACTCACTGCAGTGATTCATCAATTATTTTGATCAAGTTCTCATTACTGTTTCTTTGGAGAGGTTTTGTTTGTTTGTTTGTTTGTTTGGGAATTTTTTAGGTGCCTCAGTGTCTATGGCCATAGTTTGGATCAAATGCTTCTATACATACATAATCATAACAAGCTTGATTGTAACTGGCTCCTATACAGTCTGAGTAAATTAAAAACATACAGAAAAACTGTCTTCTTTATTTATATAGGGCATTTCAAAAAAATTCACAAAAATTCTGGAATTAAAAAAAGTATATAATCATGTATACAATTATAAATTGTTTTATAGCTACTGATGTCTGAATTTTAAAAAATGGGTATGGAGTTTTTAAAATGGTAAAAGATAATAAATAGAATAAAAAAAACAAGAATAAGCAGACATATATCTAATAAAATATTTATTCATACCAGGTACATGTCTGCTTACTCTAATTTATATTTTTATTATTTTTTTTTTTTACAATTCAAAATTCCATACCCCCCCTTTTTTTTTTTTTTTTTTTTAATTCAAGCAGCTACAGCTATAACTGTCCAGAATTGGACACATTCTAACTTTTTTTTTTTTTTTTTTCTTATTTTGGATCCTAGAATACATCCCAGAACTTTCTGCTCATACCTTCGAAATACCCTGTATGTATTATTTATTATAACTTACAATGGGGAAACTATTTTAAGCATACCTGATGATAGAGGTTATGACATTCTTGACACTCAATTAGCTGATTACCTGGAGATACATCTAACTGTCTAAAGAGTAGAGAAATAAAATTACAAAATCATACTTATAATCAACAATACTTTAAAAGTGTGAACAAGTATACAGGACCTGATAGGTGCTGCTCCAAAATAATGATCCCGCATTATCCTTTAACTAATAATTAAAAATCTGAAGTTTTTTCTAGCTTCCTGAACATTGTAAAACTTTTAGTGCAGTAATTACAATTTTTTTTTTTTTAACATTTTCACAGAACAGTTAAATGCAAGCACCATCATATGTGACCATCTTTGGAATTATTTTTGTTAAAAACTAACATAGAAACCGATAAGTGCTGACATAGCTATGGAGTTGCAAATTACAGTAGAACCGGATAAGAAATTCCCGCATAAGAAGTTTTTCCCTGTACTAGGTTTAGTTTCTTAAGTCCCAATTTCAACTTTATATGTTATAATGTATTATTTTTCTGTATAAGTTTCCTAGGTCTTCCCGCATAAAAAGTTCATGATAAAGAATACACAGTGTATTATTATAATGACGTTTTCCCACTTAATACGTTTTTTTTTAAATATAGAAAAATCTTTTGCCTCCAAGCCCGAAAAAGGGTAGCTATATTAAAAAATATATAAAACAATATATATATTTTGGTAACCGAACAATTTAGTGCCAAGCATCATTTCGTAGTAAATCACCAAAGTAGGTGAAATGGCATAGTTTCTGTTATATCTCATATTATGAATGTCTTAACAATGAGTTGCCCTGATATTGCACTACCTCCAATAAGCAATGCTTCGCCAATGAAGAAGATTAATGTTACTTATTCTTGGCAGATACCACCCCCTGAATGAGGTGGCATCTGCCAAGAAGGAGGGAATGGTATCCACCAAGAATCCAATGGCAAAGCGTTGCCTATTCAAGAATCCACTGTCAAAGTGTTGCTTATTCGTGGTAGTGCAATATCAGGGCAACTCGTTGTGAAGGCATTCGCAATATGAGATAGAGCAGAAACGATGCCATCACCTACTTTGGTGATTTACTACAAACTAAAATTATACCAGGCAATAACTTGTTCGATTAGTGAATTTTCCGTAGTCTCACGCTTTCAGTGCTAAACATTTTGATATAATAGAAGTGACATTTTGCAATTGTTTTCGTCGAAATCAAATCCATAATTGGATATGTGGACCACATTAAGCATTAAGTTCTGATGGTTGTGAACAGTTCTGAATTACTTTAGTGGATTTTTGCTCTGTCTTATTGTAATTGTGACCTTTTAAGGTATGTTTAAACTCCAAAGGAGCTCATTCTTCCAATGTTTTAATGAGTTTAATGAACAGAATGTTAAGCAATTAGAAATCCTCAGTTTAAAAATGTTTCCCATAGGCAGAGTAAAATATTTAAATTCTGAAATAGTACTTAAAAATCATCTTTAACTTATGTATGTATATCTTTTCATTTTTAATTGTGTAGTTAATATTTCATACCCTTGCATCATTTTCCCCTTCTAAGAAGTTTTCTTGCGTAAGAAGTTCTAAACCTCCAGTCCCTTGTAAAACTTCTTATCCAGGTTCTACTGTATGTGTTTGTTTATAGGTCAGGGTTACTTGCCTTTTCTCTCCCACTGTTAGGTAAACATGTATGATCTCGCATGAGTTGCTTATGCAAGATTGGTTATTGCTTTTGCATAAATAATGAAGGAGAAAACAAAAGACAATATTCACAACATAAAACATAATATTCAGTCAAGGGACGTACATAACATTCATGTGAAATTTCAATATGCATAACATTTTCCATGCTAGGAAGTGTGCCAAAGTTGAAATGCATTTTGAGGGAGGTCATCTGGACTGATTGAGACATAACCCAGACTGGCATAAATATGCAGAAACATCATTTAGTTTCAGATTGACTGGCTGTGATAAGATTTAAGTCGTCAATATAGCTAATACACATAATTATCGTGGTATCACCTGCATAGCAATTATATCTCCTCTCCCATGAATGATAGGAATAAGCAGAGCAGTAAATAATAGGCCCGACAATACTCTAATCTGTGATTATATGGTCAGTAAAGGTCTAATTTCTAGACTTTAGGAGTTTCCATTTGTAAAGTAGAGAGTTCAAAAATGAGAGCATGTTTCCAGAAATGTGGATGTGCTTCTAACATAGGAGCAATTACTCTCAGATAAGTCCTGTTGTTTATAAAAATTAAAGTTCTAAACTGAGAGCATATACTGCAGAAAGTGAACACAGTAGCTCACTGGTCCATACTCTGGAAGCAAGCAGACCAAGTTTGATTGATACATCCATGAAGCATGCTTGTTATACACATGAAATTTCTGTACGTAAATGTTCATAAACTTAAATTGGATTTAGTATTTGTTCATTATAGCCATTACCTCATCGTATCCATGCTCAGTACAACCGAGTTTTAACTGTACAACATTATTGTATTGATACTTATGTACATTCCCACCTAAAAGTTTATAATCACAGTGTATGATAGCAGTTTTCATTAATTTTTTGAAATTAGCTATGATAATGTAAGGTTTAATATTAAAAAAACAACAAACTACAAAGTATTTAAAATTTTTTTTTTATAAAGCATTGAAAAATTTATAGCAAAAACTACTGAAATGATTAATATTAACTACTATACTGATTTTTCATCAAATTATCCTCCACAAAATTTTATCAGTGGCTTATATAGCTGTGACATTCTTGGGATTAATTTTAAAATAGCGTCTTGACTAATATTATTCCAAGCAACCTGCAAGGTTTCCCATTAATTTTGAAGATGGGTGGACTTCACAGACTTGACAGTCTAGATCAGCGGTTCCCAAACCTTTTTTGACTTGCGAACCCCTAAGCCTATATTCTCTGAAATTGTATAATAGCGCTGATTTTTTATTATAAAATATTCCCAGTACTACATTTTTATAAGCGACATTGCGTAATAAAAACATAGTACTCGGAATATTTTATAATAATATTCCCAGTAATAAATTACTAATACTTATTAATAAATAAATAATATTTAATAAATTATTATTAAGTGTTATTTATACTTTGTAAAGCATTATTAATCAGCCCAAACTATATTTCGAACAGGCTAAGAGTAGAAAACTCACTTTTTGTCCAAATGATAGCTGAGCATTCTGGTCTTTTCCAAAGCTATTGGGGCAATTTTTGTCCATCTCTGTTCCCACCTCTGTCAGAGTCAGATGGTTCTGTTGCCACATTAGCCAAAGATAAAGCTAACCTGCTGGCATCATATTTTCCTTCCAACTCATGTATTGATAATCTTGGTAAATCACCTCACCCCGTTCCCAGTACACTCCATTCAATGAATCCTATGGTTTTACGTCCAAGTATGTTGATCGTTTTGATGAATCTGATGCTACGAAAGCTCAAGGTCCTGATGGTATTTCTCGCTTGTTCTCAAAACCTGTGCCCCTGAACTCACTCCTGTTCTGTGCCGTCTTGTTTCACTTTCTTATTCCAAAGGTGTTTTTCCTTCTGCTTGAAAATTTGCTCATATCCAGCCAGTTCCTAAAAAGGGTGACAAATCCCTTCCATTCAATTATCTTCCCATTGCGATTACTTCAACTCTTTCCAAATTAATGGAGAAATCAATTAACTGCCAGCTCTTAAAACGATCTAGAAATCTTTCATCTAATCAACGATCGCCAGTATGGATTCCGTCAGTGTCGTTCCACTGGTGATATTTTGGCTTATGTTACCCGTCTATGGACAAATTCAATGAAAAAGTTTGGCGAAACTCAAGCCATTGCTCTTGACATTTCAGGGGCTTTTGATCATGTTTGGCATAAAGGTCTTCTAAATAAGCTTCCATACTATGGTTTACCAGCTGTTCTTTGTAATTGGGTATCCAGTTTTCTCTCTGACCGCTCACAACGAGTGATGGTAAACGGCTCTCTGTCTTCTAACTTCTCCACTAATGCTGGTGTTCCCCAAGGTTCAGTTCTTTTCCCCACTCTTTTCCTCTTGTATATTAATGGCCTTCTTTAATTGACCGGAAATCCTATCCATAGTTTTGCTGATGATAGCACATTACTTTCAACATTCCAGTTTGAGAAACCCTGCCCTGCTCAAACAGTTTAACTTCTTGAATATCCACTACCAATTCCTTAAATGTGGATCTCCAGGTAATTCTTCAGTGGGGAAAAGAAAACTTAATTTTAATCCTTCTAAAACTCAGCCCTGTCTTATATCTCGCAAAAAGGATTCTTTTGCTCCTATGCTTATCTTCGATGACACTGATTTCTAGGTAAGATCTTGGGGATTGACTTCTAATCCCTCTTGGCATAAAGCACATTACAAATATTGCTTCCTCTGCATCTAAAAAACTGGGTTTTCTCTTTCACTCTCTCTCTCTCTCTCTCTCTCTCTCTCTCGGCATTACTTTTCATCCAAACAGTTGTTTACTCTGTTAAAATCGCAAAACTGCCTACCATGGAATATTGTTCCTACATCTGGAGCAGTGTCGCCAAAACTCTCGCAGGCCTCTAGATTCCATTCAAAAGAGGACAGTTAGGTTAATTAATGTCTCATCTGTAACAGAGTCTCTCCACTCTCTGTCTCATAGACGTTCTTGTCTGTGTTGCATGCCTTTACTATAGTTACTTGTATGGACACTGTTCTTCTGAACTGGTTTCTATAATTCCCGCTCTCTCTTTCAAAGCGGTCTGAACACGTGCCGCAACCAGTCAACATCCTTTTACTGTCCAAGTTCAATTCCACAGAACCAACTTTTCTTCTTCCTCATTTATTTATTTAACTAACGTTTTCTGGAACAACTTTCCTTCATATATTTCCTGAAAATTACAATCTGCAGAAGTTCAAGTCTAATGTCGACGACAAGTATCTTCTTTCATCTTTTCAACCTATGCACACGGTACTAATACTATGGGTTCTAAAAAAAAAAGTACCTAGACATAACAATGATCCCTAAGAATGAAAAAAAAATTAGCATGGAAAACATATTTATTTAAAAAAGGTTGTTGAAGGATGGGTAATGCACTTCCATCTTTTCTACTACCCAGGTAGTATGCATACATCGTTTGATTATATTTCATATTTTGAATACCTTCACAATGAGTTGCCGAGGTATTGCACTACTTTGAATAAGTAGTGCAACACCCAAACTCTTGTCCACTGCTTCACCAGTGGATAAGAGTAACATTACTTATTCTTGGCGGATACCTCCACCCAGATAGCACCGTTTCAAAACTTGTTGGCTTACTCATTGTTGGGTGGGAAGGTACACTTTTGTTACAATAGTCACAACCCGGTTATGAAGTATAACTTCACAATATGAGATATGCTTGATGGTTTGCAGGTTTAATCTAAAAATATTTCTTGACTAAATGTCTAAGAGTATGAAAAAGGTTATTTATGCATGAGTAATGCACTTCCATCATTTCTACTATCCAGGTAGTATGCATGCATCATTTGATTATATCTCGCATTACCCATGCATAAATAACCTTTTTCATAATCTTAGACATTTGGTCAAGAAATAGTTTTAGATATTTATTTAAGATAGTAAAGTGATTATAAGGAATTGTGGGAGATGTGGTTTCTTTCTTTGGCAATTCTTTACTTTTTATTTGATTTTATTTTACTTTATTGTTTATTATTAGTTATATTTTGTAGTTTACAATAATATATACTAGTGTGCAAAACTTAAGGACCAACACTATTTATAAAGGTTACAACCACAAAATCAAATGAAACAGCCTTTGGTGATTTGCATAACTGTGGCTGTTCAGTAGAAAGCTGGAGCACATGCAAAAATTTAAATCATGATGAGAAGGATCACATAAACAGATAAAAGCAGCAGGTCAGCAGTTATGTACAAATTACCGAATGGTGAGCCGATTGTTACAGATGTTCGACTGGTTTCATACAGTGCTAAAGACAACGAAATGGCCATTAGACAACATAGGGATGACTTTACCTGGGATCGAATAATTGGGAAGCTCGAGGAAGATCGAAGTGCAAGAGGTGTGGCTGCAGAGTTCGGTATCATGCACAGCATCGTCTCACATGCATGGTCAGCCTTCAGAACGACAGGTACAGCTGTTCGAAGGACCAGTGGTGGTCGTCCATGAAAAACAACGCCCAATGATGACCGCTATATACT
Source organism: Mastigoproctus giganteus (assembly GCF_048544385.1). Classification (NCBI taxonomy): domain Eukaryota; kingdom Metazoa; phylum Arthropoda; class Arachnida; order Uropygi; family Thelyphonidae; genus Mastigoproctus; species Mastigoproctus giganteus. The sequence continues at coordinate 219,227,741 of NC_143579.1, read as the reverse complement.
CCTATAGGCCAAATGGGACTGACACCATAAAGCAGGATCCACTGCAAACCAGCTAACAGGAGCACAGGACGCAGGATATAGCAGTTTACTGTGGCCAGGCGACTCCACAAAGGTGGTCTGTTTGCTCAACGGCCAGTATGCTGTGTCCCTTCACCTGTCCATTGCAGACACCATTTACAGTGGTGCATCGAACACAAGGACTGGACAGCAGCGCAAGGGAGTAAGGTACTCTTTACTGATGAGAGTAGATTCAGCCTATGCAGCGATTCTGGACGTCAGCTAATCTGGCGAGAGGTTGGCACATGGTATCCCCTGCAAACATCACTGAAAGGGATCGATATGGCAGTCGAGGTGTTCTCGTCTGGGGAGGAGTTATCTTGGATGGACGTACACAACTCCAGATGCTGGAAGGCGGTACTGTAACCGGTGCATGCTACTGTACCGGAACAGATGCACACCTGTGTGCATCTGTTCCGGGGTGCCATTGGCCCCGAGTTCGTGTTTATGGATGATAACGCCAGACCCCGTCGAACTTCAGCTGTTGATATGCTTTTGGAAAGTGAGGACATTGTTCGTATGGATTGGCCTGCCCGTTCCCCCCCCCCCCCCGATCTAAATCCCATCGAACACATCTGGGACGCTTTGGGAAGATGCCTAGCAGCATGTCCACACCCAACAGAAAATGTTCACCAGCTGAAGATGGTGCTGACAGAGGAATGGACAATGTTACTGCAAGAACTTATCAACAACGTTGTTCTAAGTATGGAGAGGCGGTGCAAAGCCTGCATCGACATTAGGGGTGGCCATATCTCCTACTGAGGACCACCTCTTCCCTTTGTTCCATCTTTGGCAGTGTGGCATCTGTATCATAGCAGCCAGTGCTATGTTGCCATTTTTGAATAAAGTCCCCCTGTACCGTTTTGTTTCTGGTGTCGTGTTCATCATTTCTGTACCTCACAAGGTTCCTTTGGTATGCTTTTCTCATATCCAGGCCACTCCTATGAGAAGCTACAGGTGAAAACCTGACTGGTCCCTAAGTTTTGCACACCAGTGTACCTATGTAAATCTAAGCAGACACCATTACAGATTTTTTAGTGCGAACCCCCTGGAACACTTTCACGAACTCCCAGGGGTTTGCGAACCACCGGTTGGGAACCACTGGTCTAGATTATCCCATGAGAGCTTTATTGGCTTTAAGTCAAGCAACTGGGATGGCGAAACCATAATTTTCAATACCCCTCTCCTGTTTTTAATTGCTCGAAAATTCCTGCACAGTTTAGATCTGTACTTCAGGTCATTGTCTTGTTGTAATATAAAATTTCCTTCCACAAAATACTGCATTATGTTCAAGAATGTTCTTATAGTCTTCTTTTCTTATTTTTCCTTCAAATTTGATGATGCCACCAACTCCAGAAAAACAGAAGCAACCCCTGATGATGATAAAACCACCATCATGTTTGACTGCACTAAACAATGTGACACCATTTTTTCTGCAGTTGGTCATCTCAAATAAACTTGACGCTTGAATCCAAAAATTTCAATTTTGGATTGAACTGTCCACAGTAAGTTTTTTCACTCTTCAATGAACCATTTTTTTTCAATTTTTCAGTTTTAATAAGGGTTTTCGGACTGCTACATGACCATGAAGTCTTGCTTGTTTAAGATGAAGTTTTACAGTGAATGCAGACACAGGAGTTTCTCTATTCCTATTGAATTCAGTTCAGCTTTCAGGTGCAGTAAGTCATTGACTGCATGCATTATGGTCTTATCTTGTACTTCCATTGCTATGCACGGTCATCCTGATCGTGGTTTGTCCTTTAAAACTGCCAGTCTTCTTGAATCGTTGAATGGTAGTTTGTACTCCTTTAAATGAAACACCTAATTTTTTTGCCAGTACTTCTCATGGAATAACTTTCTTTATACAGAGTTATATTAACACTTCTATTTACAATGCTCAGTTCCTTATTTCTTGCTATCTTTATCACAAAACTTACATCAAACACTCTTTCAGGAAGGGTGTTCAATTTTATAAGTTACAGATCTTACTCCTCAATTTATATTATTGCAAATCACTCTAGAATCATCTATAATCTTCTATAATATTAAAATAATATTTCCACTTTCTAGAATATTCTAGATTATCTATAATGACCTACCAATTTGGGACCCTTCTACAATGTTGTACTGTATTCAGGAGTCTTCTACACCTTTCTGGAATATTCTCGAAAGTTCAAGAAATTTCTTAAATATTATTTCAGGTTTTTTTTTTTTTGAGTTTTATGCATAACAGAAAATACTTTAATAAAAATTGGTAACTGTTGTTCTATTTTAATAAAAACTTTGAAAATAAATAAAAATAAAATGCGATTCCAAACATGTTAGACAGGAGTGTGTATAATTACTGTTTACTGACAAAGTAATGGCAAAAAATAAGCAGTTACAATTAAAAAATATGTTTTAATGGAATGTTTTAGGATTTTCGTTAAAGTTCAGGTAAATTTGTTCTATTTCACAATTTCTAATATGTCTATAAGTCTAACTATTAGTACAGAACATCCAAAGTAGACTGAAGCAAAATTTGCACTATTCAATTAACAAATTAATCCAATACTGAATTAACAAGAATATACAATATGATATGATATAATACTTTTTCCATGTTAACTTACCTGCAAACTATACAAGCTAATCCCATTTCCATTGCAAAATCATCAGCATCAGCATTTCCATCACTACTATCAGTTTCATACTCCATTTTTTGAAAAATTAACTCTTCAGTCTTAGTAGGTTCTGGACTAGGTACATTATAGTGGTAGGATTGAGGAGAATCTGTACGAGGCCTCTTGCTCTCAGATGATGTGACAAAATCTACTTCTTGCTTTAACTGGAGAAGATGGGGTAGGAACATAGTACATTTGGTCAATATAATATAGTACATTTGGAAAATCCCCATTAAAACAAATATTGCTTTAATGGGGATTTTCAACAAAATTAGTTTTAAAAATAAATTCAGTGAAACAAATTATTTTTAGAGTATATTTATGTAAAAAATATACAAGAAAGAAAAACCATTTTTGCAAAATGTGAAAAGCTAATGCAGGATCAAATAAACATTAGTTTGGTTTTGTCTAGTATATCCAAAATCCACCCCCCCAACATTTGATGGTTATAGGTGAGGTTTAGCTAGTCATATTCTTGTTCAATATCTGCAAGCTATATTTTAAAAGCCACTTAGCCATATTTGTAATATGTAGTTATTACAACTATGGCTATATTTTCAATAACCTCATGTTCTGCATCTCATCACATCCTCTACATTATCCACAAAGCGTGAAGGATCATTTTCGAATCTGTGAAGAAATAAGAAAGGCAGATATTGGCAGATATTATAATAAGACTGAAAACACCACTGTTTTTGTAATTTAAAACATTCAATGCCATCTACATTTGGGAAAGCGCATTTCATGTACCATAATTTTCAGAATGTTGAGGCGACTCCTTTTAACATTCACTAAAAATAATGATTGAAAAGTAAAGTATGGAATTCATAGCTAAAAGTGAACACTTACCTTTGGGCTGAGTTGTAAATCAGAACAAACCTCAAAATTTTATCAAAAGCCATGTACATAAACACCAAAAAAAAAGAACAAATAAAACACGCTGATAGGTGGAACAGGACCAGGGTATGTCTGCCAGAGCCAAAGGTTGATGACATTGTAGAGCAGATATCATCTTTTAAGGGTACAAAGGGTGATATTGTTGTACATGTTGGCACTAATGATATTAAGAGTAGGAGACCAGCGGAATTACTTAACAAGTACAGGTCAATGTTGAAAAAAAGCCATGAGTTAGGGTTGAATTTGTAGGTGTCTGCAATTCTGCCCAGACATAATAGGAGGGAGTATATGAGGAGAGACTTGTCAATCAATTCGGCCCTGGAGAGATTGTGAAAGGCTCAAGGGATAGAATTCTACTCAGACTGGTCCGGGTTGTTAACAGGAGAGACTGCTTCTACAGCAATGGGATACACTTAAATAGAAAGGGTGAAAGAATATTTGCTGATGCTATCGAGGCAGAGTTAGATGGGTCGGAAAACTGCTAGCTTGGGGGGGATACATGAACTAATAGATTAACAGTAGCCGCTGGCAGAGGTGGAAGTGATTCTTGCACTGCTTCTATTGAAATGAACAGCGGCCTGGAAAGCAAGGTAATGGGGATTTCCAGGACGGCTGGGAGTCATAATGGAACAAGTAAATACACGGGCTGTGTTAAGGTAACTAAGAGTAGAAACAGGTGCATGTATACTTGAATGTACAAAAATGATAGGAATATAGTTAATAAATTTGATGAGCTTGAAGTGCTAGTCGAGACATCAAAGGTAGATATTGTTGGGATATCAGAGACGTGGTGTCACACAGACATAAACAGTGCAGAATTGGAATTTGAGGAGTACAATGAGTACAGGAAGGATAGACAGGACAGGAAGGGAGGAGGGGTTATGCCATTAGTTAAGAAACACATAAAATCTAAGGAAGTGCATACAATTGATGTTTGTGGACAATGCAATGTTGAGTGTTTGGTGTGACATAAGCACTGGGAAAGGAAAAATGAGAGTAGGTGTGTGTGTGTGTTATAGGCCTAATGAATCTGATGAGTACAATTAGCAGTTGTGCAGAGAAATAAAGTGGGCAAGTAAATCAGAGTGTCTTATAATGGGGGATTTTAATTTCCCAGAGATTGACTGGAATTTGTGGGTTGGTCACTCACTCTCTAGCAAGGCTTTTGTGGATTTATTGGATGATTGTTTTTCTACATCAGCATATCCGGGAGGCAACTAGAGGGAGTAATACTCTTGATCTGATTATCAGTAGTGATTCTCCATGCATTAAGAATCTGCAGATAAAGGAACCACTAGGTGGCAGTGATCACAGTGTGTTGAAGTGAGAGTTACTCAAAGAGGTAACTACCATCAAGGGTAAAGAGAAAGGTTTTTGATTTCGTAAAGGTGACTATGGTGGTCTGAGACAGTATTTAAATTCTATACAGTGGGGCGAACTGATGATGTTACCAACAGCAAATTCAAAATGGGAAGCATTCAAAGAACTTATCTTGGAAGCTACTAGGCTTTACATACCAACTAAGAAATACTGCTCAAGATTTAGGCCTAAATGGATGTCAGATGTACTAATGAGACATATGGCAGAGAAGAAAAATGCATGGGATACATATAAATTAACAGGTGACACAGAAGCCTATGATAGATATAATCTGGTCTGTAACCAAGTCACAAAGGAGGTTGGGCAGGCAAAGGCAGATTACGAGAAATCTTTGGAAAAGGATGCAAAGAAAAACAGCAAAGAGTTCTTTACTAATGTAAACTCTAGAAGGAAGGGGATGAATCAGATTGGTCCACTTGATATCGATGGGTCAACTGTTGATGATCCTGCTCAGGTAGTTAACAAACTAAATGAATATTTTGCATCTACATTCACATATGAGGAGTTGTTCAGGGAGGGAAATGCCAGAGGTGTATTAAACTCTGGCACTAAGCTAGATAATCTTATAATAACTGAGAGTAAAGTGGAGGAGAAATTGTTGAAAATAAACATAAGAAGGGCACTCGGAGTGGATGGAATCTATCCAGTTATATTAAAGGAGGCAGCAAAGGAAGTAAGCAAACCTTTAGCCATAATTATGAGTGCTTCCTTAGACTCAGGAGAGGTACCCATGGACTGAAAAAGTGCAAATGTGACACCAATCCTCAAAAGAGGATCAAAGAGAGACACAGGTAATTACAGACCTGTTAGTTTAACTTCTGTTCCAGGGAAATTAATGGAGGCACTGGTTAAAGAAGCACTGCAGAATCATTTAGACAAGATTTCAGTTATAGCTTGGACGCAGCATGGGTTTGTTAAGGGGACGTCTTGTCTGACCAATTTGATTGGATACTATGAAGTAGTCACAAAGGAACTGGAAGCAAAGAATAATTTTGATATCGTATATTTGGATCTTAAAAAATGCCTTAGATACTGTTGCACATGGAAGATTGCTGCACAAATTGGAGTAGTGTGACATTGAAGACAAATTGCTGCTATAGATAAAGAGATAGTTGAGTGGGAGAAGACAGAGAGCGGTAATCAATGGACATTGCTCTTCGTGGAGTCTCCCAGGGTTCAGTGTTGGATCCATTGTTGTTTTCTGTATTCATTAATTATATTGATGATAGTGTATCAGGCTTAATGTCCAAGTTTGCAGACAATGCGAAGTTCGGCAGGGTTGTTAATGACGCTAAGGACAGCACGCTGCTGCAGCAGGATCTAGAAAAGTTGATCAGATGGGCTGAGAGGTGGCAACTGAAGTTTAACATTGACAAATGTAAAATACATCATATAAGCAGTAACCTCAGAGTAAGGTATCAACTGTGCAGTATGACACTGACAGTGAGAGAGAGTGAAAAGGACCTGGAGTAATTGTGCAGGCAGATATGAAGTTTTCTGATCAGTGCAGACAGTCTGCAACAGTAGCTCATGGTGTCTTGTCAATGATATACAGGAATTTTTCTAGCAGGAATAAGGAGGTGATTATCCCCTTGTATAAGGGGATAATCACAATGGTCAGGCCACACCTTGAGTACTGTATATAGGTCTGGAGGCCTCATTTTAAGAAAGATATAGAGCTGTTGGAACGAGTACAGAGGAGGGCAACAAGATTAGTGATGGAACAAAGGGTTGCTCTTACGAAGAAAGGCTTGAATGGTTTGAGCATGCTCAATGCTGATGGGATTCTTCCTATTGCTCAGAATAATCGCCTAAAAGGGCATAAATTCAAATTGAAGAAGGACAGTTGTAGGATGGATGTGCGGAAGTTTGCGTGGCAGTTTGCCTTTAACCAGAGGCTGGATGATTGTTGGAACAAACTTCCACCTGTCATAGAAGTTGATTCTGTATAGCTTAAATAGATTCAAGGCAGAACTAAACAAAAATTTGGAACAAGTGGATGGGCGAAATAAAGGTTTTTTTGGTTTTTTTTTTGGCTGATGCTATATAAGCTTGCTTTCTTGTATCATGTGCTAATGCTAATGCTAAAACTGTGTACCAAATCTATAAATAAAAACCGAGCACTGCGTGCTGATTTCAAGTATATCACTTGCCTATACTTTTACACACTTGTATATTTACCACTTAAGAATGGCTGTACATATTCATCGAAGCACATCACTCAGGTGCCATCTGATGTGTGTGTCGGCAACAGTGAATAAATGAAGGTGATTACTCTGAAAGCATTTCTGTCAGTGGTTTACACATTTGACAAAATTCAACAGAATTTACTTCAATTCAAAAAACAAAATTTTGTTCAATTCAAAATTGAACAAAAAGTTCAATAGAATAGAACTTTATAAAGGACTACAATATCCTACTTGTGCTATTTAGCAACATGAGTAATACTTTGCAACCACTGATATATGTCTTTTTAATTTTCCTTTTTCTTTATTTTTGCATCTTTTATTATTCAATTAATTAAAAATTGAAAATTTTTGATTTTAGATCCACTAAAGTTGAATTTTTATAATGACCACTATTATATCACACGGATATTAAAATAGCTTATTTACCTATTAACTAAATCCCTACAGATTAAGGCAGTGTTTCTCAACCTGTTTGCCTCGAGTATGCTTCAAGTGTGCTGCAGAAAATGCGAATAAAACAAAATTAATAAATCCAAGTTTTATAATAAAAATTAATTTAAAAAAAAAGTGTTTATTTACGCTTCGCTGATCCAAGGCCCTTCCAACGGTCAACATGACGTCGTGTTTTGATTCCTGGTACTGTACTAGATCTGTTCATCTTTATTCACCTTTTGATTTTTAGTATTTATCTGTTCACTTTTATTCAACTTTTGATTCCCAGTACTAGAATTGTTCATCTTTATTTGGCAATTCTTATCACTTGAGTCTCTCCCAGACACCTTTCAGTGCATTTTGCAGTTGTATAAATGCAACTTGTAAGCAGCATAGTAAGAAATTTGAAATTTTCTTTGTGTTTTAAAAGTACTTTTTTGTGTTTTTATCTCTAAAACGTTACATTGAATTAATTCATATAGAACAGGTATTTTCAATTAACTATATTAGTTTCTAGAAGTACTTTAATTTTTTTAGAAATTATTAGCGATGGATAAATATTTAATGAAAGAAAATCAAAAGAGGCAACACTTGATAACAACGAGCTTGGAGAAAATGACAAAAACAAGCAACCATTAACATGAAAAAGAAAAGAAAACATGTCCCAACTATGATGATGATTATTTGGTGATGGGATTTTCATACACTGGTACCCAAGATTGTCCTCAACTTTTATTTGTGGTATGTGGTTTAAAATTGTAAAATGTATCAATGGTGCCTAGTAAATTGCAGAGTTATTTTTCTACGAAACACGAGAATTATAGTCCAAAACTATGGAGTATTTTTAAAAGACTGCAGGCCTCTACTAGAAAATAAGGTACAGAATTTTATAATATGACTAAAATATCTGGTAAAGTGCAAGAAGCCAGGTATTTAGTAGCCGAACTAGTGGCAATAAAAAAAAAAAAAAGAATAAATCTCACCTGATATCAATAATCTCAAATCTCACACAATAAATCACAAAAAAGCCTTAAAACATTTTTTTACCAGCATGTCGGGTAATCATGAAAAGCATTTTGGGAGAAGAAGCTGAAAAAAAAAAAAATAATGACAGTACCACTTTTAAACAGCACAATCAGCAGGCGTATAAAAGAAATGTCCGATGATATTGAAGACATACCAAAGGTCCCAACGTGTGCCAGCTGAACATGCCCCAGACCATTACTGACCATCCACCTGCTTGAACAGTTCGTTGTTGACAAGATGAGTACATAGCTTTGTGCAGTTTCTGCCAGATACACATATCTGGCAGAAACTGCACAAAATAACTGGAAATGGGACTCATCGGACCAGGAGACCAGTCTCTAATCATCCAAGGTCCAGTGCCGATGTTCTTTCCATGGTGTTAGCAATGGGACTCTGGTGGGTCGGCAGCTCCCATAACCTATTGTGGCTATGATTGCCTGATGGCCTTGGTGGAGATGTTTCTGGTACCTCTCTTGTTGAAGTCGGTTGTGATTTGTGCCAGCGTTGCTTTCCGGTTAGCTGAAACAATATGAGACAGATGCTGATGGCTACATTCATCCACCACCTTTCTCTGCCCACAGCACTGTCCACAATGAGATGTTATTCCGGAAATGGCATATTTCCGACACACTCTTGATACTGTCGAATGGGGTTAGTGCAATTTCTGTACCACCTCCGCGATAGAGTCACCAATGCATCAGGTACCCCTATCATCCCTTTTTCAAAGTCGGTAAACTCATGATGTTTATTCATAATGACGAATTACCGTCTACACGAATGCAGTGTACCTAAATATCTGCCAAGCGATTGGTTCGTCCACTAGTGAGAGGGGTGACAGCGTTGTGTTGCCCAGGAACCAGGTATCCCATGAATTCTGTCCTTTCAGTGTATACACAGAAAAGTTCTAGTAGCAAAGACAGTCGTACCCGATTTAAAACTTGTACTTGATCAAGCAGTTAGAATGGATAATTATAACAAAACTAGACTACAAAAAATATGTATTTTTGGAAAATTATGTGAAATACAGTAAGAACTGGTTATAGTGATCACTGGTTATTAGAATCAGCTGCATTATAGAATCAAATTTTGAAGAACCGATTCAAATCAATAAAATGAACTACCCATTCATCGTTTACGAGAATCACATTTTCGGTTATAAGAAGCAATTTTGAATGCCTCTGTGATATTTTTCTAAAGCACATTTCTGGAGGTCACATTTACAAAGGTCATAACCATAAAACAATTTGCCATTTCCAGTTTATTGGGCTTTTCTGTTAACTCGATCTTATTGCATTTGTGATAATACTGATAGCTGGAATTCTGTGTTTTCACATTATTATGGCGAAATATGTTTCCCTTTTGCTAAAATCAGCTCTTCATTTCTATATCTAAACTTCATCTCACTTGCACGTGTCTTGTTAGTTCCAATTTGTGTGCCGTGTACTTTGTTATTGATTGACGCTTATCTTTTTTACTGTGTTTTAAATTTTACTACCCCCTCAAAAAAAAAGTCAGTGAAGGAAAGAGGATGAATTTGAGTGTAAAGATAAGTTACAAATTACAAAAATGTAAAATAAATTAAACTTAGGCAATAGGTCTCAGAGGGAAGTGGCAGTAAAATTAGGAATGCCTCAGTCATCTTTATCAGAATTATTAAAATTACATCACGCATTAAACACTAATGTGATTAGTGAAACCAGAAAAAGGAAGCATGAAGGGAAATGCCAAACAGTAGATGAAGCTCTGTTCGTTTGGTTCAAACAGGCCAGCCCATTTAATGCACCAATCTTTTTCAAAAAGCTAATGATTTTGCTGAAAAACTACACGAAAAGTTTAATGCGACAGAAGGAGAGGCATGATATTATTTACAAAAAACTTCATGGAGAAAAATGGGATTCCGACAGTTCTGCAGCTGACACCTAGTTGAAAACCTCTTGGCAAACTGTGTTAAGCACTTATAATCCTGTAGACATTTTTAATACAGATGAAACAGGGTTGTACTACAGGGCTACCCCAGACCATTGGATGAGTTTTAAAAATTCCTCGGTGTCTGCAGGAAAGAAGATCAAGGATAGGATCACAGCTCTTTTAACAAGCAACATGACATGACGGGAACAATCAAGATGAAGCCATTAGTTATAGGCAAGAGTAAATCGCCTAGATGTTTTAAAGGAATAAAACAGCTGCCTGTTGAATGTGCCAATAATGCCAATGCTTGGATGACACCTTCCTTATTTGAAGATTATCTTCGTAAATGGGAATTGCAATTGGATAAGAAAAGCAAAAAAACTGCATTGGTTTTGGACAACTGCCCAGTTCATCCAAAGTTGACTTTCAAAAACAATGAATTAGTTTTTCTACCTTCGAATACCACATCACTGATTCAACCTCTCGACCAGGGAATAATAAAAACCTTTAAGACATTTTATAGGTCGGATATGAGGTGAAGAATCATTCCAGGCACAATGAGTGCCTGGAGTGAAGTTTCTGAAACCTGCATTAGCAACTGTTTCAAAAAATGTGAATTAATTATTCACGATGGTCAACTAAGTCACGATACTGATCACGTTGAAGGGCCTTAAGACATGGGTGAACAGGAGTTTAATGATTGGGTGGACCCAAATGAATTCCACTTACAAACCAGCAAACTTGTGAAACTATAGCCATCCTGAGGAGAGCACTGGAAGAAACTGTGCAAGTGATAGTGAATATAGACTGTTATACAATATTGAAACATCTATAAATATACTTTGTAGTGAAAATTTAAAGCAATCTAAAATAAGTGAATTTTTAAATTAATTAATTAATATCTATATTAATTAAACATAACATTCGCATGATACAATTAATTGTATCATATGGAAGTGTTCTACGTATCATACTGAGGTAAACTTCGCTTATTCTTTTACAAATATTGAAGTCAACGTAGAACATATTGAGCATCATAGCTCTGGTTTATACCATCAAATGTATATTAATTAAGCCATGTACGTAAGTATAAATTTATTTTTATTTTGCTAACTTGTGGATAATATTTTTCCGACTTTCACGCATCATTTGATTGGTAATAAAGTGTAAATTTATGCTTTATATTTTTATTGTTTCTGGATAATATTTGTTGATTTTTGCTTATTAGAATCACCGTTTATTAGGATCAAAATTCAATTTGCAAACATTATCACTATAACCGGCACTTACTGTTCTTGTATTTCTTTCACTGGAGCAATCAGAATTCTGTGATTATTTAAGTGATGAAATTTTATGCTGAAATTAGCTTTTCTAGCAGATTTATTTGCACAGTTAAATAAATTAAATATCAGTATTCAAGGCTCAGAGGAAAATTTATTCACTTCTACTGACAAGTTGTTCACCTTTAAAGAAAAGTTGAGTATATAGAAAAAATATGTAAATTAAAAAAATTTAGAAATATTTCCCTTGGCTACCAAATGAATTATACTAAAATAATGTAATAAGCGAAACATTAGAGCTGTTAATGGCAAAAATTGAGCATTACTTCAATGGGAAGTGATGCACACCCTTGATACAAAAAAATAATAATTGTGGGTAAGAGAGCCATTTGCAACAAAAAAACCTTCCAAAGTTAGAACTTAATTTGCAAAAGGAAGAATTGGCTGAGATCCGTAGTGACCAGATGCTGGAAATTCACTTTAATAACACAAATATCAGCAAATTTTGCATCAAAATTCAAAATGAATTTCCATGAATTTCGGAAAGGGCAATTAGAATTTTATTGCCGTTTTTCACTTCCTACTTGTGCAAAACATGGTTTTCTGCTTTAAACAAGATTAAACAAAAAAAAGAGAGACTAAAATCGGAAGAGGAGCTGAGAGTAAGCTGTTATTATTGTTTTGGTTTTTAGGAGCATTAGCAACTAAGGCCATATTGCTCCGGGGATGTGCGGTGGTCATTCTCTAACCTTTCCGCATCCTCCATATTTGGTGGTTACGGGCTTGAACCCCGGTCTAATCCTGAGAGTACGCCTATTCACAATAAACCCTCATATTAAAAAACTATGTGCCTCCCATCAGACCTAAACGTCTCACTGATTAAAATGTTATAATTGTATGTTTTTTTGTTTTTATATAATTATGCTAATTTTTTTATAATTTTCTTTTAAATTTCATGTATGTTCTTTTAAATAATTTCTTTTTCAGTTTCATGCAATTCATGTATGTTGAAAAAGGAGACATATAAAGCATTAAAAAAAATATAAATGTATTTATTAAATACACCCAACAGAAATAACTTCCCGTTTGTTTGTGAGTGTATATATATATATATATATATTATGTGAGGTAAAAATTAGGCAAAAATTTTTATTTTAAATATCATATTTATTTTATTTTAAATATCATATTTATTTTAATTATCAGATATAATTAGGCATCATGTGGAGGATGTGCATTTGCTGCCTCTAATGATAGCTACATAGCCATATTTATTTATTTTTATTACTTTTGCCTAATTTTTACCTCACATAATATAAATTAATGGTAGTAGTGGGTTGATATGCTAAATAAGCAGCGCCTGTACTGCCATCTATTTCTTTCCTTTCTATTATATAAGCTGGTTAAGCTTGCATTATGTCAGTGGTGTGGCTCTGATCTAGAGTGCTGTCTGTTCTATAGATTATTTTTCGCTGCATAAGGACCACCGCCATGCAAATCCTCTGCATTGGTTTATCTATCGGAGAATGGAGGGGTGGTTTGGTTCTTCGATATTTCTGCCTTTGCGATGATTTGTATGACGATTGAAATGCAGTGATTCCATGACCATTATTGGCCTCGTGGTCCTCTGTCGATATGGGGCATGATGGTCAGTCTGTTATTTTGATATTTTAGTTTTTTGGTAGCTTCTTTAACCCTTTTTGGTGATATTTCACGTCTTTTGGAACTGGTACCTTCGAGGGGGTTCCGCTAAATTATTTATAATTGGCATTATTTTAAATTTACTCATGTTTTATTAATTGGGTTTAATGACTTAATTGACTAAATTATACAGGGGATTATCGACTACCTTTTTGTCCTATTATCTCTACTTTCCCTTCCCTGTTTGTTTATTTTATATTATTTTGCGTTTCGTTTCGCTCTGCATTATTGCCGTACTACTGGCTGATGTTTTTTATTTTAAATATCATATTTATTTTATTTTAAATATCATATTTATTTTAATTATCAGAGATATATATATATATATATATATATATATTTTATATTTATTGTAAATATAATATTTATATATTTATAATATTCTTGCTCAGACTAAGAACCTGAGGGGGGACAGTTTCAAATTGAGAAAAGATAGTTGTAGAACAGATGTGCGGAAATTTGCCTTTAGCCAGCAGGTAGTTGATTGGTGGAACAGGCATCCATCTTTTGTTGTGGAAGCTAATAGCCTAAATAAATTTAAGGCTGAGCTGGACAGGCATCCATCTTTTGTTGTGGAAGCTAATAGCCTAAATAAATTTAAGGCTGAGCTGGACAGGCATTTGGAATGAATGGAGGGGTGAAATGGGAGGGTTTTTTTTTTTTTTTTTTTTTTGGCTGATGCTGCATAAGCTCTTGCATCATAAGCCTCTACTAATGCTAATGTTAATATTTATATATATTTATAATATATATTATCCCAACCCAACCCAACTCCAAAAAGCGATCCAAAGACTATATAAAAACTCAAAAAGTCTGTATAAAATATTCTGATGGCGAACTATCAGACACAATTAACACCAATAAAGGAGTCAAACAAGGATGTGGACTATCACCAAATTTATTTAATATCTACATCAATAAAATTCTTAAAGGATGGAAACAAACAATTAACAATGGAATACAGCTGAACAACAGGAATAAAATCCAAACTATATTATATGCTGATGATCAAGTTATAATTGCAAAATCCAAAGATGAACTACAGATTCTCTACCGTTCCCCCAACTCCACTAATCACTTGGAACTCTTTGACTTCTTCTCTTTGCAACTTGACCTTCTCCAGTCCAACTTTCCTAACAGTAAGGAAATTTTCCTTGGTGATTTTAATATTCCCAACACCAGCTGGCTTCTGTTTTCTAGTCACACTGACCCAGCTGGTCGAGATGCTGAGGCTTTTGCAATTACTAACGACTTTGCATGGATTGTTCATTTACCTACAAAAATACCGGACAATCCTAACCATACAGCCAACACGCTTGATCTTTTTCTCACACACAACCCTTCTAAGTACACGGTCGAAGTGAGTGGTACTTTAGGCACCTCAGATCACAACTTGGTGATTGTCTCTTCTCCAATGGAGCCTTTACCTCATGGCTATTTCCAACCTCGTGTTGTTTGGCATTACAAGAATGCAAAATGGGATGACCTGCGAGACTTCTTTTCCTTGGTCGGATTACTGTTTCAAAACTTCTGATGTTAACGTTTGGTCAAATCGTGTCAGTGAAATTATTCTTGCAGTAATGGAATCCTTTATCCCACACTCCACTTTAAAATCTCGTCCTTTATCTAAACCTTGGTTTTCCAATAAATATGCTAAGGCTGTTCAAGAGAAGAATGTTGCATATCGCAATTGGCTTCTTTCTAATTCTTCAGTTTCATTTTCTGCCTACACCAAAGCTCGCAACAATTGTAAAGCGGTTATTAATCAGTCCAAACTTGAGTTTGAACAGGCTAAGAGTAGAAAACTTGGTTCTTGCCCTGATGGTAGCCGAGCAGTCTTGTCTCTTGCCAAAGCTATTGGCTGCAACTTTTGCCCATCTCTGCTCCCACCTCTGTCCAAACCAGATGGTTCTGTTGTCACTTCAGCCAAGGATAAAGCTGACCTGCTAGCATCCCATTTTTCTTCCAGCTCATGTATTAATGATCTTGGTAAAACACCTCCCACCATTCCCAACACGCTCCATTCAATGCCTCCTGTGGTCTTCCGTCAAAAGGATATCAGAAGGATTTTGATGAATCTTGATGCTATGAAAGCTCCAGGTCCTGATGGTATTTCTCCACTT
The DNA here is from genome assembly GCF_048544385.1 of Mastigoproctus giganteus. Taxonomy (NCBI): domain Eukaryota; kingdom Metazoa; phylum Arthropoda; class Arachnida; order Uropygi; family Thelyphonidae; genus Mastigoproctus; species Mastigoproctus giganteus. The sequence continues at coordinate 219,212,085 of NC_143579.1, read as the reverse complement.
GTTCTCAAACCCTATGCTCCTGAACTTACTCCTATTCTTTGCTGCCTTTTTTCACTTTCTTATTTCAAAGGTGTTTTTCCTTCTGCTTGGAAATTTGCTCATATCCAGCCAGTTCCTAAAAAGGGTGACAAATCCCTCCCATCCAATTATCGTCCCATTACAATTACTTCTACTCATTCTAAAGTAATGGAGAAATCAATTAACCGCCAACTCTTAAACTACCTAGAAACCTTCCATCTGATCAACGATTGCCAGTATGGATTACGTCAGTGTCGATCCACTGGTGATATTCTGGCTTATGTTACCCATTTATGGACTAATTCAATGGAAAGGTTCAGTGAAACTTTTCGGCGAGCAAATAGTTGCTCGACATCTCAAAGGCTTTGATCGTGTTTGGCATAAAGGTCCTCTAAACAAGCTTCCATCTTATGGTTTGCCAACTGTTTTTAGTAACTGGTTATCCAGTTTTCTCTCTGATCGCTCACTGAGGGTGATGGTAGATGGCTCTCTATCTTCTAACTTCTCCACTAATGCCGGTATCCCCCAAGGTTCAGTTCTTTCCCCCACTCTTTTCCTCTTGTATATTAATGACCTTCTTCCATTGACTGGAAATCCTATCCATAGTTTTGCCGATGATAGCACATTGCATTCCACTTTCCATTTTGAGAAACCTTGTCCTGCTCAATCAGCTTCAACTTCTCGAAAATCTGCTACCAATTCCTTAAATACCGATCTTCAGGTAATTCTCCAGTGGGGCAAAGACAACCTAGTTGATTTCAACCCTTCTAAAATTCAGTCTTGTCTTATATCTCACAAAAAGGATTCTTCTGCTCCTATGCTTATCTTTACTGACACTCTGATTTCTAGGCAAAATGATATCTTTTTTGGGGATTACCCTGACTTCTAATCTCTCTTGGCACAAGCACATTACAAATATTGCTTCCTCTGCATCTAAAAAACTTGGTTTTCTCTTTCGCTCTCGGCATTACTTTTCTTCCAAACAGCTGTTCACTCTGTATAAATCGCAAATCCGCCCTGTCATGGAATATTGTTCCCCAAAACCTCTCTCTCAGGCTTCTTGATTCCATTCAGAAGAGGGCAGTTAGGTTAATTAATGATTCATCTCTAACAGAGTCTCTCCACTCACTTTCTTATAGACGTACTGTTTCTGCTGCATGCCTCTTCTACAGATACTTCCATGGGTACTGTTCTTCTGAATTGTCTTCTATAATTCCCGCTCTCTCTTTCAAAACAGTCCGAACACGTGCTGCCACCAGCCAACATCTATTTACTGTCCAACTTCAAACCCACAGAACCAACTTTTCATCTTCCTCATTTATTCATTCAACTGCCGTTTTCTGGAACAACCTTCCTTCATACGTATTTCCTGAAAATTACAATCTACAGAAGCTCAAGTCCAATGTCAACAAATATCTTCTTTCATCTTCTCAACCTCCAATCCAAGCACAGTACTAAGCACTATAGGTTCTAATACCTCTCGTGTTTGGATTTCACATAAAAAAAAAAAAAAAAAAAAATATATATATATATATATATATATAGAAGTTTTTTTTTTTTTTTTTTTTTTTATCCTCGCCTTTTCCCATTATTATATGGGGTCGGCATTTTTATTGTTTTGGCATGCAATTTTTTTACGGCCGGATGCCCTTCCTGACGCCAACCCTCACCCTTTATCCGGGCTGGGAATATGCGGTGTTCATTCAGTGACCTGCTGCATCCTCTGTATTTGGTGGGTACGGGCTCGAACCCCGGTTTAATCAAGAAGCGTGTGCTATGCACTACTGCTCCTGCCCACCTGGCTACGGAGGTGCCGAACTACAGATAGCAGCAAATGAACTTAATAAAATAGGTAAAAAGTATGAGATGAAAATCTCCACCACAAAAACAAAATCAATAGGATTATGTGGAAAAAACATACAAAGAGTCATAATTGTTAAAAAAAAAGTAATTGATGATAAAATAATAGAACAAATATCTGACTTCACCTATTTGGGAAATTTAATATCAAATGAAGGGAAAGACATCCACACTAAACTACAAAAATATAATAAAATGAATGGAACGATTAAACGCCACTTAGGAAAACAAATGACAACTGAAACAAAATTACGACTGCACAATATCACTTCAAAACCAACCTTCTTTTACAGCTTTGAGACTTGGGTCATAAATAAGAAAGATGCACACAAACTAGAAGCAGCACAAATGAGATTTTTAAGACCATTATTAGGCTTTACAAGACTAGACCACCAAAGAAATTTAGATATCTGCAAGAAATTAAAAGTAGATAACATAGTAAATGACAAAAATGGTATCAGGAAAAATGGATCAGCCACATAGAAAGAATGAACCCAGACCATATCCCAAAATTAGCCTTTAACTACAAACCTACAGGCAAGAGAGGTGCTGGTTGACCAAGACAACAATGGCAAGATCAAGACCACCTCCAAGAGCTACAACGGAACAGGTCTTAAAAGACCTAAGCCGGACCAAGTTCATGATGATGATGATATTATAAATATATATATTATACAGATACTCCTAGACTTATGAGTTCTGTTCTGGTACTTCCGTCATAAGCTGTTTTATTGTTTATTGTTTGTTTGGTTTTTAGGAGCATTAGTAACTAAGGCCATATTGCTCCGGGGATATGCGGTGGTCATTCCCTGACCTTTCCGCGTCCTCCGTATTTGGTGGACAGAAATAATAATAAATTTAATAAGAAAAGCGGAGTAAAAATTTCGCAATTAAAGACATCAAAATTATTCATTGAGTGAGGAAGAGTAAGAGAGAGAAAGGTGCTAGACTTTTCAGCAGATGATGGCAAAGGAACAGTGGAAGTCTTGAAAAATTTGCGTAATGTTGGCTATGCTTTGCTTTTTCTTGTCATTGTAGATCTGGTGCCTCCATAGCCAGGTGGGCAGGAGCAGCAGTGCGCAGCACACGCTTCTTGATTAGACCGGGGTTCGAGCCTGTGACCATCAAATACGGAGGATGCAGAAAAGTCAGGGAATAACCACCGTATATCCCTGGAGCAATATGGCCTTAGTTGCTAATGCTCCAAAAACAACATTCTAGATCTCCCTGTAGCAAGCAAGGGAATCTTAAATAGTTTTGTACACATTTGAATATCTTTCGGATCCCTTTCTTCCAATATCTGCATTCCCTTATTAATTATGGCAAATAACTCTGCCATTTTTTTTCATTGAAAACTTTCTTGCAGACTCTGGTGTTTCTTCTACATTTTCTCTCGCTTCTTCCTCTCTAACGTCTTGTAGTTCCAGCTCAATCAGCTCAGTATTAGTTAATTCTTCTTCTGTGTTTTTGACAAACTGCTCCACATCATTTGCATCCACTTCCAATTCCAGCTGTTCTCCAAGTTCTACAACTTCATTACTAATCTCGGTAATAGCATTATCCTTATCAAACCTAGGGACGTGAATTTTCATGAGATTCTTCCATATGCCACTCATGCATTTATTAGTAACCTCATTCCATGCTTCAGCAATATTCATTGTGCAATGCAAAATGTTATAAGCCTTCCAAAACCCTCTCAGAGTTTGCCTGATTTGAGTAGCAGTAATAGCCTGAGAAAAAGTCTTTCGAAGGTAATAAGCTTTAAATGCAGCAATAATTCCTTGATCTAATGGCTGGATAATTGATGTAGTGTTTGGTGAAAAGTACACTACTTTAACATCAGGGTGAATGTCATCCAGGTGCACTGGATGTCCATGTGCATTATCCAACATTAACAAAATTTTAAATTGGATGTCTTTTTCATGACAATAATCAACTTCTCTGATGAAACAATTTACATACCAATTTTCAAACAACAGTATGGTCATCCCCACCTTTTTGTTATGCCAATAAAACAGGGTTTGTTTATTGATATTTTTTAAAGCCCTTGGATTTTCAGAATGATAAATCGTCAATGGTTTTAGCTTATATCCTGCTACATTTCCTCCAAAAAGCAGGCTGATGTGATCTTTGAATGCCTTAAATCATTTTAGCTTCTTTGTGGATGTACATTCAGGCATTTTTTTCCAAAATAATGCTTGTTTCATTCACATTGAAAATTTGCTTGGGCAAATATTCTCCCTCTTCAACGATACGATTAAACTCTTCCAAGCTTTAGCAGCTTTTGTATCTGCACTAGTTGCTTTCCCAATTACTTTCACATTATGCAAATTGTAACATTTTCTAAACCTATTGATCCATCCATGACTTGTGACAAATGTTTCTTTGTAGTCATCTCCTGCAAGTAACTTTATAATTTCGAAAAGGCTTCTTGTTTTAACCTGAACAGCTAATAAGCTCAGGGGCACACACTTCTGAGTTTGATCCTCTATCCATGCAACTAATAACTTTTCCATCTCACGAATAGGCCCAGTTCTTTTTTTCATTATTATTGTTGAGTTGATAGGCGCTGATGTTTTTACCGCTTCACGAATTCTGTCTTTGTCCTTCATAATGGTAGATATAGTCAAGTGAGATAAGGTAAAGTCATAAGCCAGTTCTGTTACGGATTTACCTTTTTCGTGTCGTGCTATTATTTTCAGCTTTGTCTTTCTCTTCTTCTTGACAGGAGATGGTGAATCAATTTTATGTTTACTAGCCATATTAATTTAGAGTAGTTTGGTTCCCGAGATGACAAAAAGATTGGGAATCACATAGCGATAATATTATGTTCACTATCTTTGAAGAACAGAGAGAGGCTGAGAGTAGCTAGGCTTAATGATGCTGTACTAAGCACAGGATGCCATAATTTTCGTACACTGTCATCAGCAAACGCGACTTATTGTTAGGACTCAAATTCTTTTTTTTTTTTTTTTTTTGTAATTTTTTAAAGTTCTTTTAATTTCTTAATTTCTAATTTTTTTGTAAATAATATATGCAACTGTCGTAACTATGACTGGTCATAAATCAGAAGGTCGTAAGTCGGGGAGTACAGTCAGTCCTCATATAACACGTGTTTACACTACACGAATTCGATCATACACGATTTATAAATAGGGGAACGATATCTTATATAACACGAACCGAATTCGCTTATGCACGATTCGCCTTTGTGTTTACAAGAAATGGCCGTCGAATGCAGAAGCACACCAACCAAACGCAACACGATAGGAATGAAGAGAAGATTCTGAAAATGTATTTGTTTTTTTATATCAGTGAAGGGGAAACACATTTCACCATAATAACGTAAAATTCCAGCTATCGGTATTATCGCAAATGCAATTAAATTGAGTTTAGTACCAGTTTATAACAGATTCCACTAGCAGAAACTCAACTGGAAATTGTTTTTATTGTTTTATGGTAGTAACCCCTAGAAATGTGCTTTAGTAAAATGTGAGGTGTTAATAGTGTATCTCTGCCTTTACGGTGTTGTTTATTCAGTTGCTACATGCGCGCAGCTTTGTTTATGTGTATCAAGCGTGCCTCCTCGTTTTGTAATTGTGCTTTATTCCCTAAAAATGAGTAAAATACTTAAAAGGTGTGAAAAGGAAGCGTCCTGGTGAAGACACTGCAGATTCAGAGAGAAAAAGCAAAGCATTATCGATAAACAGAGGCGGACTGGATCAAAAATTCTTACCCGGGAAAATTTATAGTGGCCTCATACTATGGTTTATGGCCAAAATCACACCGGCCTTCAGCCCACCAGGGTTTCCCCGGTAAGGTGAAATTGATATTTCTCTATCGATAGAGGCCAGTCAGACTCTATTGATAGAGAAAAAATATGAAATTGTGAAACGCTGTGAGCGAAATGAAAGACCATGTGATATTGCACGTGTTACAGACCTAAATGAGGCAACATCGAGAATTACAAAGAATGCAGAGAAAATAAAAACTTTCATAGCAGGAACAACTCAAAGTGTAATTAAAATCCATCAGATTAAGACACAAAGAATTGGAAGAGATGGAACGACTGTCATCTGTTTGGATAGAAAATCAAACAAAAAACAAGTTTGCTTACAATAGAAGCAAAGGCATTAGCAATATTTTATTACATAATAAAATACATAAGTATTTTATTATGATTATTTATTGTGTTTGGTAATGTTTTGGTTACAAATGTGTGTTCAATCTTGGGTGGTCAGCACCTAACCCTATTTTTCCCATAGGGCCTGTTGTTTATATTGCACAATTTTGCATTGCACAAGGGTTTCTAGGAACACAACTATCCTGCTATACAAAGACTGACTGTATCTGTATATATAATATATATGAGTATAATAGTGATTGTAGTGTGCTGCAACGATGAAAAAGCTGAGAAACACTGCATTAAGGTAACATTTTGGGAAACTTGCCGGAACCATCCACAGATATGAATTTGTATTTTTAACATTCAATATTATTAATATTGAATGTTAAATAAAAAAAAAAAAAAATCAGTTACATTTTCTGTGATACAGAATGTATTGCATATTCTCCATAATCTACAAAAATGTAGATGTCGTTTGCAGTTATTTAATCTACACAACCATAAGTTACATGGATTAAATGAAAATGCAAAACTATGAAAACACTTGACCATTACCATGCTGTGATCAGTTGTATTTACATTTACATTGATATTTCATGCAATTTAGCTTTGGTGCCGTCAAGCGGATTACAAGATAAGACACTGCTGAATTATAAAATAAGACACATGACGCTCATCACAGGTGTTAACCATACAAGGCTGTCCTATGTGTGACCTTTGGCTGGTTGTCTGACCACTTTTGAGCCCATTACGGTACACTCATGACACCACAGAACAGAATCATTAACCACGTCGGCTGTGTTGAGATACTGGCACCTGCACATCTTGCCCCACAATCGTTCCACATTCAAAATTGGAAAGATTTCAATGCTGACCTATTCCACCTCACAGACACTTATAAAATGATTACCACATGTATGTGCAAACTACAATCTTATATCAGCTATTCCCGACTTTGAGCTTTCACCAACATCACTGTCCAGTGATGATGGTGAAGGCTCCTACACAAGGGGATGTTGCTAATGCAAAGCCAAATCAGCATATACACTAGTGTTTAAAGAAAGTGCATCACATAGGATTTTAAATTTCTAACCCTTTTTTGGAATGGTATGTTACATTAATGACTACTATCACAAATAGAAATATAAAAAAAAGATATTTATTAATAGTTAAGGCAAAGCTAAATAATATTTGACAGGTGCTCTCAAAATATTCCAAAATGAGCATTTGCATTTATACAACGGTTTTGGTGAACACGACAATTATGGCTGAAATGTTATCAGAAGCCCTCAATTTGCTACAATTTATCATTTTAAATGGAAAACAAAATGAAAAGTTCACCAAGTGCAAACTAATATTTAGTTGAACTGCCTTTGGTCCTGATGACAGCAGCACACCATCGAGGCATTGACAAGATCAATTTCTGAAGATAATCGATTGATAGTTCGTGGTTCCAAACACGAATTATGGCTTCCTAAAGTTCACGAAGGGTCTTTGGTTTCTTTCTGGCAACTGCAGATTCCACACAATGCCAACAGTTATCTATAGGATTCAGGTCCAGGCTGTTTCCTGGTCAGCTAAGAATTGTAATGGACCGTTCTTCCAACCACATTTTCAACTGTAAAAAATGTAAACACATTACTGTCGAACCTCTAATGCAAAAATGAAGCTAAAGTAACTACAGAAGTGCCTACTTAAACTTTTTGCCTGATGAGAAGGAGCAGAGTCGTCCTGAAGGATGCAGTTACTTGGCAGGTTGAAATGGTCTCTAATGGTTGGCAGCAATTTGCCTTCCAATATAGCCAAGTGGCATTTACGGAACCTTTTATAAACTGCAGGTGACCTATTCCACGATACGAAATGTACCCCCATATCATTTGGTTGGTAGGGAATTTCAATGTGGACACCATACAGTCTGGATGGTATTCTTCACGTCTACAGCGAATCATTTGTCTCCATCAGAGCCATGCAGGTTGAATTTCTTCTCATCCGAGAAAATAACTGATTTCCACTGCTCTGGGGTTCATTTGACATGCTCCTTACACCAAATTAAGAGGGGCCTTTTTATTTTTTGTGTGAGGAGGAGCATTTCTTGGGATGACAGGCTACAAGTCCATTTTTTAAGACGCGTCTTCTGAATGTTACTGCACTTGCTATGACTAAAGACGAAGAAGCTTTACAGTTTTTAAGGTATAAGCGCTTCAAAATGTGGTCCTGTTTTGACGTAGAGACTCGTTTGCGTCGGGTTCCTTTTTTCCTATCAGCAGAACCAGTATTCTTGAGTTTGGAAAGAAATCTACTCACTGTCAAATGATTACAAGACACTCTATAAGCAATATGATGGGAAGAACATCCTTCCTCATGTAAAGCAACAATAGCACTCTTTCTTTGTGGCGTCAACCGCACGTAACTCACCATCCTGATACAAGCAAGGAATGACTGCAACTCTTGCAGCACATGCTTATATAGCTGAAAGTAACAGCTGATGCAATATTACGTTATCATCTACCCTCTCAATCTTATCTAATGCAATCTGTAAGAAATATTGCCATATACAGTGGTACCTCGAAATACGAGTGCCCTAATATACGAGTGTTTTGAGATACGAGCTGCCGAGCGAGCGATATTTTGCTTTGAGATGAGAGCAAGATTTGAGATACGAGGAATCGCACACTACACCGCTGCACATGAACCCAACATGCGTGGGCGCATGTTGGGGTCGTGTGCAGCGTCTAACAGTTTCTCCCACCTCAGACTAGACCTCAGTCTGTGTGCTAGTTTCCCTCGTTTTCGTAGCATTTTTGATGTTGGGTTCGCGTTTTTTGCTTTTTGTACATTTACAAAACATTATCAAATTTATTTTTATAACCATGGGTCCGAAGAAGAAGATGATGTCTATTGAATTAAAGCGTGAAATCATAGAAAAACATGAGCAAGGTGTGCGAGTAATTGACTTGGCGAGGATGTACGGGCGTAGCACATCAATGATATGTACTGTGCTTAAACAGAAGAAGTTGATAAAGGGTATAATGCCAGCCAAGGGCGTTACAATAATTTCTAAGCTCCGGACCTCTCTCTGAGAAAATGGAGAAACTACTGATGGTGTGGGTGAGAGAGAAGCAGCTTCAAGGAGGATTCTTAACACAAAGTATCATATGTGAGAAGGCACGAGCGATTTACGGTGATTTGCTGAAGCAGATCCCACACACTTCCACAAACGAGGAATCGGAAGACTCGTTTAAAGCCAGTCGGGGCTAGTTTGACAACTTTAGGAAAAGGACTGGCATTCACTCCGTCTTCAGGCATGGTGAGGCAGCAAGTTCGGATGTGAAGGCAGCTGAGGTTTACATCAAAACGTTTTCCGAACTGATAGAAGCCAAAGGATACATCCCTCAGCAAGTCTTCAACTGTGACGAGACAGGGCTTTTCTGGAAAAGGATGCCGAATAGGACTTACATAACGGCAGAGGAGAAGACAATACCAGGTCACAAACCCATGAAGGATAGATTAACTCTAGCACTTTGCGCCAATGCGAGTGGCGACTGCAAAATCAAGCCTCTGCTAGTATACCATTCGGAAAATCCCAGAGCCTTTAAGTCACATAAGATTTTAAAAGAAAAACTACAAGTTGTGTGGAGGGCAAATCCGAAGGCGTGAGTCACCAGGAAATTCTTTGTGGAGTGGATAAACTTGGTGTTTGGCCCTTCTGTTAAAAAATATCTACAGGAAAACAACCTACCCATGCAAGTCCTTCTCGTCCTCGACAATGCCCCTGCTCACCCAACAAATCTCGAAGATGATTTACTCAGAGAGTTCAAGTTTATAAAGGTTCTCTACCTACCACCCAACACCACTCCTATCCTGCAGCCCATGGATCAGCAGGTGATTTCTAATTTTAAGAAGTTGTACACCAAGCACATTTTTCGGCGCTGCTTTGAAGTGACAGAGAACACAAACCTTACCCTTCGAGAGTTCTGGAAGGACCACTTTAACATCCTGATATGCCTAAGAATTATTGATCAGGCCTGGCTGGGTGTTACAACGAGGACCTTAATATCTGCATGGAAGAAGCTGTGGCCTGAGGCTGTAGCTGAAAGGGCTTTTGAAGGATTGGAACCCGAAGTGTCAGTGGTAGAGGAGATTGTTTCTCTGGGAAGATCCATGGGTCTGGAGGTGGATGAGAGAGATGTGAACGAACTTGTCGAGGAACAGACTCAGGAGTTGACAACCGAGGAGTTACACGATCTACATTCGCAGCAGCATATGGTGGTTCAACGAAAAATTAGTTTTGAAGAGGAGCCAGAGATGGAGAAGGTTATCTCTACAAGAAATATAAAGGAGATCTTGGGAATGTGGGAGAAAGTTGTAGAGTTCGTGGATAAAAATCACCCCGAAAAAGTTGCAACTGGTCGTGCATCGGAGTTGTTCAACGAAACTTGCCTAATACATTTCTGCAATATCCTGAAAGGGAGGAAGAAACAAACCACCTTGGACAGTTTTTTTAAACGATCTGCAGGTGAAAATGAGCAAAGCGTGACAAAAAAAGCGAAGACCAATGACGAAAATTATACGCTTCCGTAAGCACTTCACCTTTCCTTTTATTATGTTTCTATAGAATATGTATTTGTTATTTATAAATAAATGTTTCTTCTTGTAAATACATTTTTCTTATTCAAAAACACTTAACAAAAACAACTGAGGTGGTTTTTTGGGAGCTGGAACGGATTAATGGCATTTCAATTAATTTCAATGGGGAAAATTGCTTTGAGATACGAGCAATTTGACATACGAGCAAGGTTACGGAACGAATTAAACTCTTATGTCGTGGTACCACTGTACTTATGTTCTTCAGACAACAATTACAATTTTAAGGGGTGATGCACTTTCTTTGAACACTAGTGTATATATATTTTAATTAAAGCATATTTGCTTTTGTACAGAGTTAATTAATTTTATTGTTAGACTAGAGCCTGCTTTGCACAGTGCTACAAAGACTTGTACAAGACTGTTGCTAACACATATGGGAAAGTAAACTCCCAGATAACCTGAGTACAAACTTTATAGTCTTTTTTTCATATACTTTTCAGTTTTCCTGAAACATTTATTTCAGCAATGAGCTATTCATTTAGATTGAATAAATATTAGGTCATAGCATTGTGGATACTTCAGGAAAATAAAGACATCATCATTCCTACATTTTCTGTTAGGTTATCCAATTTTTTATTTTTTTATTTTTTTACACATCCATCTTCATTCTCACAGCGTGGGGGGGATGCAATGATATATATATAGTGTACTTACTAACTAAACATCTAATAATTAAGATTTGGTGGCTAAAGACTAAGGGTTAGTAAATACTTAAATTAACTCTCATTTATTCTGCTGGCATTTGTCTCATTTACTCAATTCTTTCTACATTGCTCTCCCCTGGCACCTCAACTTACTAATAATTTTCAGTTAAAGTGCAGCCCTGGCTGCAGATCTTGCAAGCCAGGAGGTGCAGTGCCTGTGTTATTGTTAGCATATAGTCGAGATTGTGTTAGTATTTCTAATAAATATATTGTTGTTATATATGTGTTCTTGTGACTCGTGTGACCTTGGAAGTCAGTCAAGTTTATGCCTGTTCAGTGTCGTCTACATAACAACGAACGTGATGCTGCTCTCAAATTTCATTTGTCTCAAGAAAACATCAGTTGAAGTGTATTAAATGTTAAAAGAGGCTTATGGTGAATCTACGCTTCCATATAGCATAGCTCGCAGGTGGTTTAGAATGCTGCAAAATGGAGATGATTCAATCACAAAAATCGGCAATCCTGGAGCTCCAACCGCTGCTGTCACCACAGAAACCATAAACACTGCTTCTGTAATCGTGAGAGAAGATTGTCATATAACAGTAAGGCAACCAGCAGAGATGTTGAGAATATCAGTAGAAAGCACACAGTGTTCTCCAAGACTATTTGCATATGACATGTTTTTGCACACTAGGTACCAAGATTATTCACACCACACCTGAACAACAAGTTAGTATGGAGGTTTGTCAGGAACTGCAAGAGATGATTACAAAATATGTTGAAGTTCTGCACAAGGTGATAATGGCAGATGAGACATGGCTTCATTATTTCGACCCAAAGAGTAACCAACAAAGCTCTATTTGGGAATCTATGTCATTGCCAACACTGCAAAACACAAAAGTTGTAGCTTCTGCAGGAAAGGTTGTGGTCATCTCTTTTTTTGACATTCAAGGAACGGTATACCAGCATGTTTTGCCACATCTTACAAATGTTACAGGACCTTACTACAGAACTGTACTGCACACTTTGCAGGATCACATTAATTGCAAATGACCACAACTGATACAGGTGGGTGGATGCTGCAACATGACAATGCAAGAACTCACACTGCTCATACTGTCATTGAGTACTTAGCCAGCATCAATGTCAAATGTGTTCCTCATCTGCCCTAACAGCTGCCAACCATTTTTTTTATTTCCAAAGTTAAAGGAGATGCAAGGGAAATGTTTCCGGTCATCAGAAGAAGTTGTAAAGACATTGGAGATGATTCTCGAATGCATGTCAAAAAATGGCTTCCACTACATTTTTGAAGAATGTCAGAAACATTGGAGTAAGTACATTTCATCAAATGGGGACTACTTTGAAAAGAACCATCAAAATATGGATGATTATTAAAGGAATGTTGTAAAAAAAAAAAATTGCGATCATTCTTTATCGAACAGCTATTGTATCTTAAATCCTTATTTAATTTTGCCTGTTAGCGAAATAGCCATACAGTTCCCTGTAACCACATCATATGTATGTATATATAAATATACTAAATGTATATTTATATATACATACACACACACTGAGTGATCAGTGAATTATGACCGCCTATCTAATACTTCGTAGATCCTCCTTTTGCCCTCAGTACAGCAGCTATCCGACGTGACATTGATTCAACAAGATGTCAGAAGCATTCGGGAGGTATGGCCAACCAAGCTGTGTGTAATGCGGTCAGCAATGTAGGTATGGAGGTGACTGGTGTATCCAGACACCTAATATGCCTTTCCATAGTATCCCACCAGTGGGATTGATATCGATGGAGTTCGGAGGCCAATCAACATGATAGAAGTCAGAACTGTGTTCCTTGAACCATTCCTTCACAACAAGTGCCTGATGGCTTGGCACATTGTTAAGTTCCTGCCAGTGAAACATGCCCCACACCATACAACCGCTTCCACCGGCCTGCACTTTTGATACTATGCATGATGGATGAACAGCCTCATGCTGTTGATGCCAAATCTGTACACAACTATCCACGGTGCAGAGTAAATAATGTGACTCATACGACCCTCTTCCAGTCTTCTAATGTCCAACTTGCATGCTCTTTTATGCCAATGAACCTTGGTTAGGAGAGGCATTTGTCAGCAGATGACCGATATGGAGATGCCATAGCAGTCATCTGCTGGTATAGCCCGTATGTGCGATGCATGGTCATGCCAGATATTGTTCCAGGTTGACCCATCTTGTATTGGGTAGTCAAATCTTCACCAGTGCTAAGCCTGTTGAAGATTTGACTACAACAGTGCTAAGCCTGTTCGCCTGTAGGAATCGTTGGACTCGGTGCTCACCTCTAACATCAACCTTTCGCTGACCTTTGCAGTTTTGCCGTTAGGTTGTTGTTTGACCATTTTGACACCAGTCCTGGTACACTTTAACGACGGTGGCTCTCGAACACCCCTACCAGTTCAGCCGTTTGGGAAATCGAGGCACCAGCTGGTCGAACACCTACAACCTGTCCTTTATCAAAGTCCTATAAATCCTTCCTTTTACCTATCATGCTCGGAATTTTACTACCTACTGAACCACTGACACCTTATCTATGCTACATAGGTCGACTAACTCTGCACTCTCGTATCTCATGTGGCCAACAGGTCGCATTCATTTTTCATAGGGGTGGTCATAATTCAGTGATCACTCAGTGTATATATAAAATAAATAATATATAAGAGGAAAAAGAAGAAAATAGGAAAAATATTTTAGAGGAAAATGAAGAAAGAAAGTAGGCAAAAGCAATGAAAGGCAGCATACGCAAAACTTCGGCAATGCAAGGAAAGTAAACTAATAAGAAGAAAGATAAAAAGAAAAATATAAATAGTTATAGGTAGAAGAGAGAAAAATAATTTACATGCTGAAGAAAGAAAAATAGAAGAGAGGACACACACACACAAGTGGTATAGTGAGTGTGTGTGTGTGTGTGTGTGCTGAAATTGTACTTGAAAAATTACAATATCAGGATTGTCTCTTCTTCTGATATTAGCAGAGTCATATGAGGCCTCCGTAGCCGAGTGGTCAGGAGCGGGAGTGCAGTAGCACACGCTCTTTGAGTAGACCGGGGTTCAAGCCCCTGACTGCTGAATACGGTCGATCTGCCAACCCGCACTGGACCAGCGTGGCAGATTATGGTCCATTTCCCTCAGCATGAATTGTTGAGGAGGCTTCCATCCTGCAGTGGGTTGATAATGTCTGCACTTTACCTTTTATGATGCAAGAAAGCAAGTTTATGCAACATCAGCCAAAAAAAAAAAAAACACTCCCATTTCACCCCTCTGTTTATTCGAAATACCTGTCCAGCTGAGCCCTAAATAAATTTAAGGCTCAGCTGGACAGGTATTTCGAACGAACGGAGGGGTGAAATGGGAGTGTTTTTTTTTTTTTTTTTGGCTGATGCTGCATAAGCTTGCTTTCTTGCATCTTGACTCTGCTAATGCTAATGTTAATATCAGAAGAAGAGACAAGCTTGATATTGTTATTTTTCAAGCAATTTCAGCAATTGGTTCTTGAAAAAGATGTTATATCCACTTTTCTTAGATATAATATCATTCAGTATTATATATCATATACAGTTGAAGCTCTATAAAACAACCACCAGAGGAATGAGAAAAATGGTCATTATATCGGAAGGATGTTATATTGATCATTCATAAAATCAGCAACAAAACAAATAAAAGCTTGAACAATTAAAGCAATTCTACTAATAGAGTATAGTATAATCTTATTTATAATATGTACTACAGTATTAAACAAGAAAATTATGGCTGTAAATTTTTCATTGATTGTACAGTGCTGTAAGGTTACAAATGAATTGTAAATTTTACTACATACCTATCAAGACCTAACAAGAGAATTGTTTCATACTTTAAAATAATCTGTCAAAACATGCTGTTTTAATGGTAGAGCATATTGTAAAAGAGAATTATGAAAGTGCGCGATAGCAGTTATTTCACTTTTGCAGTTAAGCTGCGCTTGAAAAAAAATCGACATACAAGTTCTAATCCTTGATGAGCATCTTTCACTGAAACTTCTTGTTGAACCAGAGTAGGTTCCTCATCTTCATCACTACAAATTTCCCAAGATTCCATTATGTCTGCAATGAGTTCCTCTTCATTCGTGCATACCCTGAAACATTCACTTCTGTGTAATCTTTGACGCTTAAGTTTTCCTGTAAGTTCAGGTGATGACACACATGGTCAAATATTTCTTCACTATTATCGGACTGTTCTTTGCAATTAATAGAGGAAGCATGCAAAACTTCACACATTGCATCATTCAAGGCAGTAAATCCAGCATGTTTTAAGCAGTTTGCGATAACTTTTTCATCAACTTTATTCATGCCAAAACACACTGCCTGCAGGACGTTGATTTCGCATTTAATTTTGCTTTCAAGACAGTACAATTTTGTTTAATAGCATTCAGTGTTCTCACCTATCAAATGGGTGCACCGCCCAGTGAATTTAACTGGCCGCCCAGCTAAAATTTAAGCGATTCTCGCAGTATCGTATGGTACTGCTCACTGATCTCGATCAATATTAATTTGAACATACTATGTCAATGCGACAGGAGCATATAATGTTAAATTATGCAATTAATTTTTGCTATGGATCGCTTGTCACATTTATAAATAACAGAAAATTTTATAATACTGCGAAGTATTACACTTCCCCACCTGGCTGGAAAAATTTTCTGGGGTGAACACTGGCATTCTTCGGTAGTTTTTTGTAAAACACCGGATTACACCTTCATCAAGTGGCTGAAGAACTCATGTCATATTTGATGGTAGGTACTCGACAGTGATTGCACATAGGTCGTTTACTTGACAATGAGGTGTGCAGTTATCCACAAACAGGAAAATTTTTCTATTCTTCTCGTGATCTATGTCTCTGATTCATTCTTCATAGATTTGTGATGTCATCCATGCCTTTTGGTTTGCTTGATACATAGTCAGTAATATCTTCAAACCTTTAAAGCAGGGGTGGGCAACCTTTCTAAACAGCGGGCCAAAAAAATATGTCTGTGAGAGTTGCACGTGGACCAAATTTTTTTTTAGCTTTCCACGATTTTTAGGATTATTAAAATGGTGTATAATGAAAACATTGTCATAAGCAGTTTTATGTTATTTATTGTAATATTTATACATAAATGTACATATACAGTAATACCCCGACTTACGAAAACTCTGTACGCGATTCTTGATTTTTTTCGTTTGGCAACACTGCCGCCCACTATCTTCAAGGTCATTTTTCATATGCTATCGACATACGGTGCGACGGCGGAGAGTGAGAGCGAAAGATGAACAAAATTCAACTTTGCTGCCGCATGAGCTGCACACATATACAAGAATTTGCATTCCAACTGTCATATTTATATGTGTGCATTCGAATTCGTGCTGAACTTTTGTTGGAAATTACATCGTTTTCACGAAAAAGACCGATTGACAATGATGGTTGGCGGGAATGCAGCTGGTGACTGCAAGTTAAAACCTCTCTTAATTTATCACTCCGAAAACCCAAGAGTTTTAAAAAATATATCTAAAATTAGCTTACCAGTGATTTGGAAGTCAAATCATAAAGCTTGGGTGACAGCTTCCGTTTTTGAGGACTGGTTTGGTCACCACTTCATACCCGAAGTCGAACGTTATTGCAAGTCTAAACAGATTCCATTTAAATTGATCCTTCTTATTAACAATGCACCCAGTCACTCCATGCCACCCTAATTAATTTCGACCGATGTGTGAAAGTTGTGTTTTTGCCTCCAAACACAACCAGCTTGCTTCAACCGATGGACCAGGGAGTCATCAAAACATTCAAGGCCTACTACACAAGGTGTTCACATTTCAACATCTGAATGAAGCTATGAGACAAAATAGTGAGATATCTGTTAAAGACTTTTGGAAACAATTCAATGTTTTAGATGTCGTAAGAATCATTGAAGAATCTTGGGATGAAATTCACAAAAAAACATTGAATGGTGTCTGGAAGAAACTTCCTCCATTTTTTTTCAAAAACAAGACGAAAACAACGCCAGAAACTGATCATGTCGCTCATATGATAGAAGAAGTTGCTAATCTTGCCAGGCAATTAGATTTGGAAGTCAGTGGTGATGATGTCAAAGAGCTGTTGGATTCACATAGTCAGGAGTTGACAATGAATGAGCTCATAGAGATGTGTGAGCAAAATGTCACTGAATTATCCGACACTTCAGACCCAGTTCCACCAGAAAAGCACATGACAATTGCAAGCTTGACAGAAGGTCTCAGCTCAATTGAAAAGGGCTTATAGCCCTTTTCAATTGAGCTGACACCTATTACGCATTATAGCTACAAAGCAAGGAATAAAAAAAGTAGTATTAGTATTAGTAACGGCCGCATGGTGCAAGAAAGCCTATGGCTTATGCTGCACCAGCCAAAAAAAAAAAAATCAGAACAAAACAATGATAAAAATAAATAAATAAATAAAATAAATAACTAAATAATAATAATTTAAAAAAAATAAAATAAAATATAAATAAAAAGGAAATTAAACCTATCATCCTATGCGCTTCCCTTACCCGAAAGTATTATCCAGATGACCTTTGAATTTCCCCAAACTGTCGGCCTCTACCACCCATGAAGGCAACTTATTCCAGTAATTTATAACTCGCTGGCTAAAATAAAACTTCCGGCAGTCCAATCTAAACATTTCCCCCCGTAACTTGAATTTATGTCCCCTAGTTCTAGCATCATTTATAATCTTGAAAATTTTGTCCTCATTCATTTTACTGATGCCTCTCAGAGCCTTAAACACCTCAATCAAATTTCCTCTAAGGTATCTAGTTTCCAAACTCTGCAACCCACATATTCGAAGTCTTTCTTCATAAGGACGCCCTTTTGCCGATCTCACCAGGCGAGTTACCCTTCTTTGCACCCTTTCAAGAAGCTCGATGTCTTTCTTTAGGTGCGGTCTCCATACTTGAACAGAGTATTCCAAGTGTGGTCTAACATAAGCCTTATATAATGGGATTATCACGTCCCTATCTCTACTTGCAAAAGTTCGATAGATCATCGATAGGACACCATGGGCCTTCCTTGCAACCTGTTTACAATGCTCAGAGAATTTCAATGTCTGATCGTATCATAACACCAAGTCCCTTTCCTCCAGTACTGGGTTTAGTTGAACTCCACCAAGTGAATAAGTTTTTTTGGGATTACTGTTTCCCAGGTGTAATACCTTACACTTTGTTGGATTAAAGCACAGCTGCCATTTTTCTGACCATTCTTGAAGTCTATCTAGGTCTCTCTGAAGAAGCTCAGCTTGACAGTGATCATTAACTACTCTACCAATTTTAACATCATCTGCAAATTTAGACATCACGCCCTCTATCCCTTCATCAATGTCGTTTATGAAAATTAAAAACAACAGTGGTCCTAATACTGATCCTTGGGGAACCCCACTTCTTACATCAACCCAATCTGAGGAATAGCCATTTATCACAACCCTCTGCCTCCTGCCCTGAAGCCATCCTTCTATCCATCTAAGGATTTTCCCAGTGATTCCAACCTATTCCAGCTTATAAAGCAACCACTCATGTAGGACTGAGTCAAAAGCTTTGCTGAAATCTAAATAAACAATGTTGAAATTATTCCCTAAATCAGCTCGTGAGTGACCCTTTCGAAATAGCGAACCAGATTTGTTAAACATGATTTTCCCTTTACAAAACCATGCTGAGTATCCTTGAGAATTTCAATTCAATCCAAATGATCCTGAATTCCACCCTTGATCATTGCCTCCATGATTTTCCCTACTACTGAAGTCAGACTGACAGGTCGATAATTTCCAACTTCACTTTTAGAGCCACCCTTATGTATGGGAGATACATTTGCACTTTTCCAATCCAAGGGAATCTCCCCAGAGTCTAGTGATGCTTGCATAATTAGCCTCAATGGTTCAATGCACTCGCTTGCCGCCTCTCTTAAGATTATAGGGTATATTCCATCAACTCCAGGAGCCTTACTGGTCTGTAGGCTCGAAAGTTTTTTCATTAAATAATCTTGTGAAATTTCAATATCATTAATTACATATTTTTTAACTTCGCTCCCACAATTTCCCATTGCCACAAAAGGCTTTTCATTTTTAAATATCGATGCAAAATAACTGTTGAGTTCATCTGCAATGGCAGCTGGTGTATTTATTACTATCCCCTTTCCCTTACGTAAAGGTCCGATCTGGTTTGTCCTGCTCTTCTTGGCATTTATATATGTGAAGAATTCTTTATCCCCCCCCCCTCTTTGCTCTGTTTGCTAGTGATTTCTCATAAATTGCCTTTGCCTGTCGAACCTTTTCTGTGGCTCTATTACAGATCACCTTGTAGCTGTTATAGGCTTCAGTATTTTTTATTGCTCTGTAACCTTTCCATGCCACCTTTTTCTGCTCAAGTAATGTGGCAACTTCACTATTCATCCAACTTGAAACCCTTCTCGTGGAGTATTTTTGTAATGGTATATACGCATTCAAGGAATCTGTGATTAATGTTTTGAAAGCGTACCACAGTTCAATTGTATTCATTCTCAGCGTGATATCTACCCAGTTAATAGAGGCCATGTAGTACCTTAAGGCATCGTAATTTCCTTTTCTGAAATTAAAACCCATTCCTTTGCCTTTTACTTCTGCTACCTCTCTCGTCATCATCCACCGTAGAACTCCGTGATCTCTTCCTGCTACTGGTTCCTCTACTGTCAGCCCTGTTATGTCATCTGATTCATGGGTGATGATGAGGTCTAGGATATTCTTTTCTCTAGTACTTTCCCTGACATGTTGATACAAATAACAGTCATCTAGTTGATTTAAAAATTTTGTTCCCCATGTCGAGTTTCCTTCCCATTTACTCCAATCAATTAGAGGTAAATTATTAGCTTGCTACGAAGAAATCCTGCTGGAAAAAAAGAAGGTGCTGTGTCGTCAGACGAATTTGTTAGATTTTATGAAGCCATCGACATCGAAATAACTTTTTTATGTAACTCATTTATTTTTTTAAATACATAATTTGTATTAATATGTATAAATAACTGCAATTTTATTAAATATTTTCTTTTAAACTAGTGTTTTTGTTAGTCCTTGGTCCCAATTAAACAAAATTTATATGTATTTATATGCAAAGTTGTACCCCGACTTACGCGAATTCGACTTAAGCGATTTTCGTCAGACCCACCTATCGTGTAACTGCGGGGTATTACTGTAATTAATTTTATTAATAAGAAAAACAAAATGTAAATTCAAGATAAAATTATAAAAATACAATTATAGTAACAAAAATTTCAATATTTTATTTTCATAATATTTAATGAGAGATTTGATACTGTTTATTTTTATCAGTGAATCAATATCTGGATCGATATTTGCTGTAGCGATGCGTGGAGTATTTTCTAAATTTAAGTCAGAAATTCCATAAATGGTAGGCCGTTTTTTATATAAAGGGTGTCTCAAAAATACACGGCATAACTTCAGGAATGAGTTCCTCATATGTAGACAATAAAAATATTTTATATCAACATAGTTCCAGAAATGCTTGGTTTCCGAATTTTGAAGGTCTGTCTATGGCACTTAACTGTTCACATCACCTTATAGTAATTGTTCAAAATGTCCACCTTCTGCCTGAATACAGGCCTCACATCGATGTCTCACGGACTTACAAAGACTATGCTAAATTCCTTGCATGGTTCGTATTGTCTCACAACCTGCCACAATTCAATTGCGGAGAGTTTCCACATCAGCTACCGTAGTCGAATACACCAATGACTTTTAGATGACTTTCACAACCGATGAAATACCACCACTTTGCTTATTGGAGGCTTGAAGTGGTGAAACCCATGTTTAGTCTCTAGAGCAAAGTTTCTGGCATCTCCCGCCCCCATACTTCTCCTTCAACCCATGCACGGTACTATAGGTTTTGATACCTTTCGTGTTTGGGGTTTTCATAAAAAAAAAATGGCCCCACAAGAAGAAATCTAGTGGGTTTAAATCAGTGAGCGTGGAGGCCAGGCAGTTGGTTCACCTCTACCTCTCCACTGACCAGGAAACCTTCGATTCAGGTAATTGCGGGCGAGGTGGCTGAAATGTGCAGGAGCGCCATTGTGCATGAAGTGTGCTTGTTGACGAATGATCAGTGGCGTATCGTACAAGAAATCAGGCATGTTGTTTTCCAGAAAGTTTCTGTACGCCTGCCCTATGAGTTTGTTTGGAAGTACACGGGGCCCAAATAACTTATCACCAAAAACATCTGCCCAGATGTTGAGGCTGAACCGCTGTTGGTAATGTGATGGAACAATTGCATCTGGATTTTCCTCAGCCCATACATGCTGATTGTGAAAGTTTTGGATTCAGTCTCGGGTGAACTGTGCTTCATCTGTGAATATCACTAAGGCAGGAAAGTGAGGAGTTGTACCACACTTCTGCAAGAACCATTGGCAGAACATTACTCGCACAGGGTATTTTGCTGGTGACAAGGCCTGTACCCGTTGCAGATGGTAAGGATACAGTTGGTGTTCTCGCAACACTCTCCAAATAGTTGAAAGTTGAATAGCCAGTTGCATTGCTATTCTGCGTGTGCTGATTCCAGGAGTGGCATGCACAACATCCAAAATCTCCTCCTCTACTTCAGGAGTCGTAGATCTTGGTTGTCCTCTGTCGGCAGCCTGAGGTGTAAAGGTCCCATGTTCACAAAGGCGGTGATGGATACCTTTAAACGTTTTCCTGTCTGGACATTTTCGTTCTGGGAACATTTTGTGGTACAAACGACGAGCCACCAGAGCATTGCCATCTGCCAAACCGTACATAAAGTGCATATCCGCTTGCTCCTGATTTGAGTACGTGGTCGGAATGGAAAACCAGATTCTGTCAGTACCTTGTGATGAAGGAAATCACCTGCGGGAGATAAGACATTCCGGTTAATAACTCAGGAACCAAGCATTTCTGGAACTATGTGGATATAAAATATTTTTATTGTCTACATATGAGGAACTCGTTCCTGAAGTTATGCCGTGTATTTTTGAGACACCCTGTATATTTTGAAAATGACTATGGACCGGCTACATGCATTTGCTGGCCGGAATTGGCCCACGGCCAATTCCAGCCAGTCCATCCCTGCTTTAAAGCATTGAGGCTTCTGGGCTTTTCCAACAATTAAAAGAGAAAGAAGCTTCTCTGTGCCAGACATGTTTGCTACTAGGAGAATGGTAACCCTGGGGTTACCATTCTATATCTTATCTATAAGGTTGCCAGGAACAAACTAAACTCCCCTATTATCTACAGTACTATCATCTCCAACAAAATCTCCTGGCAGGACACTATCAACTCCATTTTAGATTCCTAATTTCCAACAGAGTGATAACCCTTGCTTTTACTCTGTTGTGCACTCAAAATCAGAAACTGGAATAAACTCAGAAGACCCTACAGAATTAATCCCCCTCCACGTGGTTAAAGTAATTGTTCACAAAATACAACCCAATAAATGTCCTATGAAGGCAAGTTTATCTCTAAACTCTTCTCTGTCTCCCCAATGACACGTGCCAAACTGTACAACGAATGCTTATCTCAGAGCACCTTTCCCATCTTCTGGAAATATGCACTCCTTAAAATTATTCAAAAACCTGGAACAAATCAACTCTCCACGGTAATATACACCAAATAACTTACTTTCCATCTTAAAGAAGATCTTCAAAAAACTTCTGTCCTTCAGAATCAATTCACTACTTCAAAAACATGGAATCAATTTGGCTTTACTCCTGGACCACTAAGATGCCCTGGTTGAATTTATTTGCCATATCCACCTCATTTCAGGAAAGCTTTTGACACTGTTGCGCATGGAAGACTACTGTACAAATTGGAGCAGTATGGTATTAAGGGTGATTGAGTGGGAGAAAACAGAGTGGTAATCAATGGATGCTGCTCTTCGTGGACTAATGTTATTAGTGGTCCCCCAGGGTTCAGTGTTGGGCCCACTGTTGTTTTGTATATTTATCAATGATACAAAGGAGGGCAGAGTTGTTAATGACAGTATGCTAATGCAACAGATCTAGAAAATTTGGGCAGATGGGCTGAGAAGTGGCAACTCAAGTTTAACATTGACAAATGCAAAGTACTGCATATGGCTAGAAATAACCCCAGAGAAAAGTACTAACTGCCACTTAGGGTGGTAGAAAATGAAAAAGATCTGAGAGTAAATGAAGTTTTCTGAGCAATGCAGATAGGCTGCCAGAGCAGGTCATGGAGTATTGTTAATGATATACAGGAATTTTTCTAGAAGGGAAAAGGAGATGATTACCCCTTTGTATAAGGCAATGGTCAGGCCACACCTTGAATACTGCATACAGGTCTAGAGGCCTCATTTTAGGAAAGATGTAGAGTTGCTTGAGCGTGTATAGAGAAGGGCAACAAGACTGGTGAGGGGAACGAAGGGGTCCTCTTACCAAGAAAGGCTAAGTTGTACAAATTGCAGCACCTGCGAGGTGATCTGGCTTAGGTGTATAAGGTCTTAAATGGATTGAGCACACTGAATTTGGATGGGATTCTTCCGCTTGCTCAGATTATGAACCTGAGGGGGCATAAATTCAAATTGAGGAAAGACAGTTGGGCAGAAATTTGCTTTTAGCCAGCGGTGGTTAATTGCTGGAACAAACTTCCATCTGTTGTTGTGGAAGTTGATAGCTTAAATAAATTCAAGGAGAAACTGGACAAACTTTTAAAAGGAATGAATGTGTTGTTGTTGTGCTGAGAATTTTTTGGCACAAGGGTCTCCTGGGCCATATTGTGCCTGTTCATCATTAACTTATGAATAAATATTTTATATTATAGTTATCAGAGACAATTATATATATTTATGCGTGTCAAGGATTGAAACAGAGTTTTGAAATCTGCGCAATTGCCAAATATGTGTTGTAAACTAAAGATTCCTGAAAGTTAGGTAGAGAGGGAAAACTGGATTTACGTATACTTGAATATTGAGGACACTCTATGAGAATGTTTGATTGTTAATTGGGATTGACAGAAGGAACGTTGAGCAGGATTCTCTCCCATAAGCAAGAACAGATGAGTTATATATGAATGACCAATTCGAAGTCTTGCCAAAATGACTTCTTCTCGTCTGCGTCTCATGAAACTAGAAGTCCACAGTTGAGGTTGTTTTTTAATCTGGAATAGTTTGTTATTGACTTCAGTTTGCCACAGTTTAGCCCATTGAGTCCAACATGCTGTTCTAATAACGGATCTATAATCAGTGAATGGCATTTTTTGATGGCAGAAAGAGCCATTATCAGTATGTTTAGCAGCACGATCTGCGCTTTCATTACCTGGTCATGTGGGATGCCCACATGACCAGGGATCCAACAGAATGTGACCATCTGTTTGGATGTTTGATACTGATATAATTGAGACCGGATCTGTTTCAGAATGGGATGGTGGGAAGAAGTAGTAGATTGAATGACAGTGACTGCACTTAAGAGTCTGTGTATATAAGAGCTTGCCTGAATTGCTGCTTGGTTATATTATCTAGGGCCAGTTTTATTGCATATAATTCTGCAGTATAGATACTGCATTCTGCATGAAGAGGCACAGCTATTGAGAATGTAGAACTAATTGCTGCAGCACCTATAGCTTCATCTGTTTTTGAGCCATCAGTATAAATAGGTAGTTTCGCTGAGTTTTCTAAGGTGTGGGCTTCATGTAGTTGCTGTAAGTGTTGTTTGGCAGGGAGAGCCTTTTCCCCATCTCAGAAAGAAATTATCACAAGGAGGTGTCGATTCAATCAGGGTTGTTCAGGAGGAGCAAGGTCTTCGAGGATTTGCTGAAAGTTAATATTCCAACTAGCCATTAGTTCTTGCAATCTAAGACTCGCAGGGCAGTTTTCATTAGGTTTATTATGGTATAGCATTATATACTGAGAATAAAACATGTATTCCCAGCTGGGATGAGATGGAATACTTTTAATTTTTGCAGCATAGCTACATAGCAAAGATTTCCTTCTGAGATGCAGTGGGAGTTCGTTTGCCTCAATATATAGGCTGTGAACTGGAGATGTTCTGAAGGCTCCTGTGGCTATCCTTAGGGCACTATATTGAATGGTATTCAAATGTAACAAGGAACTGTTTCTTGCAGAGTCATAGACAGGTGATCTGTAATCTAATCCGGACCGAATTAAGGTTTTATAAAGAAGTAAGAGAGAGTGTCTATCAGCACCCCAGGAGTTAGCAGAGACAGCTCTTAAGATGTTCAATTTCTTTAGACAGGCCATTCTAAGATAGGCTATATGATTGGAGAAACTCAGTTTATTATCTAGATATAAACCTAATAAACAAAAATTGTTGGTAAGAGGAATCTGGTTGTTTTTTAAATATATTTCAGGATCCGGATGTAATTTCAGTATTTTACAAAAATGAACTGCTGTCGATTTATTTTCTGCTAAGGAATAGCCATTCTGTTGCGACCACAATTCTATTTTGGTGATGGACAGTTGAAGTTGCCTTTCAATGGCATTCATAGTTTGTGACTGACAATGGGGTGCCTCCGTAGCCAGGTGGGCAGGAGCGGCAGTGTATAGCACACGCTTCTTGATTAGACCAGGGTTCAAGTCTGTGACCACCAAATACAGAGGATGCGGAAAGGTCAGGGAATGACCACCGCATATCCCCGGACCAATATGGCCTTAGTTGCAAATACTCCTTAAAAAAAAAAAAAAAAAAACCAGTGACTGACAAGAGATAATTAGGTCATCAGCAAACATGTATGATTCTACTGTTTTTGTTATGTCTCGTGTCATATTTGTAATTCTTGTAGCAAATAATGTTACATTTAGGATGGATCCCTGCGGTACCCACCTTCTTAGGATGGATCGCTCTTCTTGTTCGAATGATTTAGATAAACTGTTCATATATTTGACTTGAAACATTCTGTGGTAAAGGAAGTTTTGTATAAATTGGGGTAAATGTCCCCTCAAACCAAAAGAACGAAGATCCTGGAAGGCTCCATAACTCCAAGTGGTATCGAAGACTTTCTCAATATCGAGATTAACCATTACCAGATGTTGTCTCCTTACAAAAGCATTGCAGATGTTTTCTTCTGCTTTGATCATCACGTCTAAGGTTGAGCGATTCTTCCGAAACCCATACTGGTTTCAGTTCAGCAGATTATTAGTTTCCAGAAACCAGATTAGCCTCTTGTGAACCATTTTTTCTAAGACTTTGCCTAAACAGCTTGTCAGAGAAACTAGCGTGTAATTATGTGGCTGGGTATAATCCTTTACTGGCTTTGGCAATGCTAGTACAATTGAGTGATGCCAAGTGTATGGATAAGCATTTTCTAAAATATTCTGTTGTAGAAATCCAACAGGGAATTTGTTGTTTTATTTAGTTTTTTTAACATTATGTAGCATACTCCATTCGGACCAGCAGCGGTACTGGATGTTTTATTCAGAGACACTAAAAGTTCCATTAAAGTGAATGGCTGATTGTATGGATGTAATGCCAGAGTGTAGAATTTTATTTTATGTTGTTCTGCAGATGCCTTAATTTTCTGAAAGGTTTGGCTGTAAGTGGACACTGCTGAAATACTGGCAAATGATTCAGCTAATGCATTTGCTATTTCTGTTGATGTGGACAATTCCTGCCCTTTCCAGTTTAGAATTGGAGCTGGAAACTGCACATATTTACCATTAAGTGCTTGAATTTTCTTCCAGATGAGTCTGTTATCTGTACTTTTGTTAATCGTGGCAGTAAAACTTATCCAGGTGTTTTTCTTTGCTTTTCTTCTTATTTGTTGGAACTTGGCCTTGAGTCTTTTGAAGTTAATAAGATTAGCAGTTGTGGGGAATTTTCGAAACAAATTCCAGGCTCTATTTTTTGTCCATTTAGCATATGTGCATTCCTGATTCCACCAATAATTGCTGTGTTTGCATTTCCCAGGCAAAGATTTAGGTATTGTAGAATTTGCAGCTTGTAATATCTGTTTTGTTATATGATCGGTGACAATATCTACTGGCTGGGACTTTACTATATCATCATCAAACTGAATTTGGGAGGCATATTCGTTCCAGCTTGCCCTACAGAATTTCCAAGTGGGTCGCTGCAATGGGGATAAGTTTACTTGCGTTTGAATCTCGCAAAGGATTGGTAGATGATCACTGTTTAGTGGGTAATCAAGAACTTTCCACTCCATATTGGCATATATGGAGGCAGAACAAACTGATAGGTCAATTGCAGTCATGGATCTGGTAGAAGAATGGATGTTGGTGGGTTCGCCAGTGTTTAACAGGGTAAGGTTATGAGAATCAAGCAGGGATTCTATTATTTTACCCCTTTTGTCGACTGATGGAGATCCCAATAGCGCATGATGAGCATTGAAGTCCCCAAGTAAGCAGAACAGAGTTGGCATCTGATCGATTAGATTTTCTAATTCATCTGAGAAGAGAGATCATTTAGGAGGGAGATATATAGAAACTATCATAAGAGTAATACCCATTACGATGCGCACTGCTACTACTTCAAAATGTGTCTGAAGAGAAATATATTTGGATGGAATTTTGTTTCTGACAATAATCGCCACCTCTCCATGAGCTGGTGTGTCAATACCCCTATCATGTCTGAAGATAGTATAATTTTTTAGGGTAGGGGACACTCGTGAATTTAAGAGTTTCCTGTAAGGCTATGCCAGCTGGTTCGCACCGATTAATAAGATCCTGCAAATTATCTTTTGTATTGCGGAAGCCTCTACAATTCCATTGAAGGAACCTTTCCATTATGTGATTTTATGGGTTGTTTTCGGATCTGACAGTTTTTTAGTTGCAGCTTGCTTGTATCGATCTATTTTTGTTTTGTCTTTCTTAGGGAAAGTGGGACGGCTCACATCCATTTCATCGGTTGCATGTAGTTCTAATATGCCATCGTCTGAATCATGCTGTTGATCGATGTCCATTCCGGTGGAGAGTGATGATTGCGGTTTCATAGTTTCTGTCACTTTTGGTTTTAATGTTGAGGAAACATTGATTGGTATGGTAATTGGGGTATTACTAGCTTGTTCTGTTGTTTGTTGCAAAGGAGACTGTTTTGGATTAGCGAGTAATGAAAGTGCCCAATTAGCAATAGGCACATTCGGAGGAACTGATACATCAGTTTGAATTCCCACTGACTGGAAATGTTGAGTGGCTGTGGCATACGTACGCTTGGTCTCTGTTTTCATTATTTGTCTTCTCACCTCTGGGTATGTCACTTTATTTTCTGCTTTATATTTTTGAATTTTTTTCCCTTGCTTCCACAGTTCACATTTTTTAGAAAGCTGGGCGGTTACTCTTACAATTTGGGCAATGCGGGGTGGTAATGGTGCAATCAGATTGGTTATGCTCTTTTGACCCACAGTTGGGGCATATTGCCTCACCTCGACATGTAGTCTGGGAGTGTCCGTACTTTTGGCATTTGTAGTACTTGATGGGTTTGGAACATATGGTCGGACACAGCAATGCAGATATCCTGCTTTCACAGATGTTGGTAAGCTAGGAGTATTAAAAGTGAAAATTATGCTCCTTTTTTGGAACAAGATTACCATCTTTGCGAGTCATAATTCTCTTTTGACAAGAAGAAGCTCTTTGAAGAAGACAAGCCCTTTGTGAAGCTCTTCGACAATTTCCTCCTCTGACACAGTTAATAAATCCCATTCTGTTATTACTCCCTTAGAGGAGTTTAGGGTGGCATGGGGAGTAACTTTTATTGATTTTCCTGCAAATGTTGTGAGCAGGATGTTGAGATTGGGTAGTCTCAACCAAAAGATCACCAGACTGGAGTTGCCTAACTGTTTTAGATGACCCTGCTGCAGTCTCAATGAACTTTTGCACAAGGAATGGTGATAATTTACTCATAGGCTGGTTAGATAGTGAATGTAATATGGTAGCTCCTCCTCCTGAGGGGTTGTTTCCAACCTCTTCAGTTGAGAAAAGTCATTATCTGTGTGATTTATTTCTATTCTTGAGCACGATAGCTCTAAAGGTGGAAAAGTTATGTTATTCATCTTTGCTCCTACAGCCCTGGGAGAGTGGATTTCTTCTCCCAGGTCCCACCACAGGGAGGCAGGAGTAGTGCCGCTAGAGTGACCAAGCAATATATAAGTTAGTGTTAGTTTAAAGGAAAAAAGAATGGTGATTTTCCTTTCTGAAACTAGCTTACAATTCGTAAGATTAAGTTATTTATTAAATAGAGCGTAAAAAAACTTTTAAACTAAAGAACTGTGGCTTGGAGTAAGTAAACGCTCTATGAATCACTCAGAAAATCGCTTGATCACTATAACACTTGGTACCCGGGGCCGAATGAATGTGTGAAATTGTTTTTTTTTTTTTTTTTTGGCTGATGCTAAATAAGCTCATATACTTGCTTTCTTGCATCACATGCTTCCTTTAACTACTACTATTACCCACGAGTACATCTTGGTTATTTTTGTTGACTTCGAGGACACCTTTGACTCCCTTCGGTGGGTCATTTCAGACTCCTGAGCAGGGGCGGTTCGTCCATAGGCACTGCGGCACCATTCTTTATAATCCTGCTGATTGTGCTGTTCTAAAATGGTATTGTCATTATTTTTTTTCAGCTTCCTCTCCCAAAATACTTTTCATGATTACCCGACATGCTGGTAAAATCAGGCTTTTTTGCAATCAGGTGAGATTTATTCTTTTTTTTTTTTTGCCACTAGTTTGGTTACTAAATAGTTGGCTTCTTGCGCTTTAGCAGATATTTTAGCCATATTATAGCCATATTATAAAATTCTGTACCTTGTTTTCTAGTAGAGACCTGCAGTCTTGAAAAATACTCCATAGTTTTGGACAATAAATTCTCGTGTTTCGTAGAAAAATAACTCTGCAATTTACTCAGCACCATTGATACATTCAACAATTTTAAACCACATACCACACATAAAAGTTAAGGACAATCTTTGGTACCAGTGTATGAAAATCCCATCACCAAATAATCATCATCATAGTTGGGACATGTTTTCTTTTCTTTTTCATGTTAATGGTTGCTTGTTTTTGTCATTTTCTCCAAGCTCGTTGTTATCAAGTGTTGCCTCTTTTGATTTTCTTTCATTAAATATTTATCCATCGCTAATAATTTCTAAAATATTAAAGTTACTTCTAGAAACTAATATAGTTAATTGAAAATACCTCCAGACATGTATGTAGCACTCAAGATGTGGCCTGACCATTGCCTGGCACAATGGGATAATTACCCCCCTACTAGCTAAGTTCTGTATATCACTGACAAAACCCAGAGAGCTGTCCTGGCAGCCTGTCTGCACTTCTCGGAGAACTTCATATCTGAATGAATTTTTTCTGCACAATTAAACCAAGTCTTTTTCATTTCCCACTATCCTTAGTGTAGTACCACACGGTTGGTATGTTAATCTGGATTTGCTGCTACCCATATACAGTACCCAAAATCAGAAAACAACAGTGACAAGCATCACTTCATCCAATTTTTAAAACAGTTTTTGTGCTGCCATCTATTATAAACTGTATCTGCAATTACTCAGAAAATGCAGATAAGAGAATATTTCATTTCGTAAATAAAGGCATTTATATGAAATGTACATGAAACAACCTTGAAAAATGTACACGTATATGAATACATTGCCTTAGCATTACTATTCGGGTGGTCACGTTACACCAAAGCTGATGATCATGAACTGATGGTTGTGACCTGCCCAAGCACCATGTATTAGACAACTATAAATATGCTCATAGGCTTTTGAGCAGAGTAGTTACAATGGTGAATAAAATATGCCACCACCGATGGTGTTAACAGACTTCCAGACTTCCATCATTTGCTCTGTTTCTCATATTGTGCTCTGCCTTCATGACGATTTGTTGTTGTTATGGAGGCTTAATGGCACATAAGCTGTCATGGCTATAATGTGCCTATTCACTTATTATTTTAAGAGATGAGGGATTTCCATACAGTCAAAAGAAAATCTAAAATTATTAAAAAGTCCAGTTTGCTTGAGGAAGTCAAAAAATTCAGAAATATTTGCCTTATCACCAATGAGATTTTCAAGAGTCATTGGTTTACGAAGATTTATCAGTGAGATCAAGGATGAAGCTCTGTGTTGTTTATAGTAGGGGCAGCCAATGAGACTATGTCTAACAGTCAAATTGTTAGAGCAATGTGTACACTGTGGTGGATCGTCTCCTGTGAGTAAATAAAGATGTGTCAGATGAATATGACCTATTCTTGCCCTTGAAAGGACTACTTCTTCTCGTCTTGATGTACGGACACTGGAGCGCCAAATTTTTGGATCTTGTTTAAACTGAAAGAGTTTATTATTAGTCTGAGAGTGCCAGAGTGCTGTCCATTGTGATAGGCAAGCAGCATGAATGGTTAGTGCATAATCTGATGCTGGAACAGGGATATTGGTCAAATCTAAGGTAGTTGGATTTTTTGCAGCTTTATCAGCCAGTTCATTGCTTAAAATACCGGAATGGGCTGGAATCCAACAAAACGTGACCAGTTGGTGGCGTTTTTTGATTTGCAGTAACAAGCTTCTGATTTCATCTAGAATAGGGTGAAATTTATCTGCGGAATTACATAGCAACGTGATTGAGCTGAGGGAATCAGTATAAATAATAGATTTTAAAGAACAGTCAGAATAGAGATTTTCTAAAGCTAGTTTTATTGCATATAATTCAGCAGAAAAGATACTAAATTCTGATGGAAGGGATACTGATACAACTGTATCTGGAAACACTGCAGCTGCTCCAACATTTGAATTAGATTTAGAGCCATCTGTATAAATTTGGTAGAAATCAATATATCTTTGAGTGTGAATATCATGAAGTTGTTTGACATTTGTTGCTTGCAAAATATTCATTCTCCATTGGCAGAGGTAAGTGTCACATGTTGGAAGAGGAGGAGGAGCCCATGGTGGTTGAGTAAAGGTTGGTACCTGCTGTACGGAAAGGATGGAAATATTCCAAACCTGCGCCAGTTCAAGAAGGCGAAGACCAGCTGGTTTTACTATGCTGGGTTTGTTTCTGTATAGGTTTTCTAACAGTGGGTTTAAAAGATATGACTGAACGGGATGAGAGGCACAACTTTGTATCTTGACAGCGTATTTCAGTAACAGTGTTTTCCTGCGTAAAGTTAGTGGGGGCTTGTGAGCATCAATGTAGAGACTATGTGCTGGCGACGTTCTGAATGCACCAATTGTAATTCTCAAAGCCTGTGTTGAATGGGATCAAGCCAGCATAATGCACTCTTTCTGGCAGAATCATAGATGGGAGCACCATGATCAAGACGGGATCTGATTAATGCCTTGTACAACTGAAGCAGGGAGGTACGATCTGCACCCCACGTTTGGGCAGATAAAGCTCTGAGTATGTTTAACTTTTTTAGACAGAAATCCGTACATTTATAATATGATCTAGGAAATTTAATTTGTTGTCAAGGATTAATCCTAGAAATCTGGTGTTAGTAGCAATTGGGATGGAGACATTGAAAATTTGAAGTTCAGGATCTGGATGAAGTTTTCGTTGTCTACAAAAAATGGATTGCAATTGTTTTCTGCTGAGAGAGTTGGTAGCCATTGAGGCTGGCCCATTGCTGTATTTTATTTAGTGATATTTGAAGCTGTCTTTCAATAGATCTCATGTTTTGGGAATGGTGGGAGATGGAAAGGTCATCTGCATAAAGATAAGTCCCAATTGTGTTTGGAAGCTGTTTAGTGATGGAATCAATTCTAATAGCAAAAAGAGTGGCACTCAATACTGATCCCTGTGGAACACCTTCTTCCTGAATGAAAGTTGAAGAGAGGGCATGTTGGTATCGAACTTGAAATGATCTAGTATGTAGAAAGTTCTCAATAAATATAGGAAGGTCGCCATGTAGTTCGAGAAAGTAAAGATCACTAAGTATACCATGCCTCCAGGTGGTATCAAAAGCCTTCTCTATGTCTATTGAAACCATTACTAGATGTTCATGTTTGACAAAAGCATTACGGATGGCAAATTCAGCCTTGACCATAAGATCTAAACATGACCTGTTTTGACGAAAGCCATATTGACTATGGCTCATTAGCTGTTCTGACTCAATGATCCAGACGAGTCTTCTGTGGATAATTTTCTCAAGAATTTTGCTGAGGCAGCTTGAGAGAGAGAGATGTGGGTCTATAGCTATAGGGGTTGGATGGATCTTTTCCAGGTTTCAGGAATGCCAAAACTGTAGAGTGATGCCAAGAAGCTGGAAAAACATTTTCTAAAAATATTCAATTGTAAAAGACTAGGAGGAGGTGCAAAGCTTTGTCATTAAGATGTTGTAGCATGACATAAAAATCCCATCTGGTCCAGAAGCACCATTGTGGGCTGTTCTAATGACATGTAACAGTTCAGAATATTGCAGAGGTTTGTTATATGGGAGAAGGCGGTATCAAAATTAATACCATGCTTTTCTTTAGTGTTTTTAATTTGTTGAAATGAGGTAGTATAGGCTGATGTTGCTGAGATTTCTGCAAAAGTATTGCCCAAAGCATTGGCTATATCTACAGGATTAGATAGATCTTTCCCATTCCAGGAGAGGATTGGAGAAGGTATGGTAGGAAACTTACCAGACAGCTGTCTAATTTTTTTCCATATTATTTTGGGATCAGTATTTCTGTGAAAACTGGATGTAAAAAGGGTCCAGGATTCTTTCTTAGCTTGCTTTTGCCCTTAATTTCTTATAATTAATGAGATTGACTGTGCTCGGACACTGCCGAAACAAATTCCAGGCTTTATTTTTTGCTCTCTTTGCTGTGGTGCATTTGTCATTCCACCAGTAATTATAATGCTTTCGGCCCGGTGGATTTGATAGTGGTATCGTGTCTTTATCCACATTTAGAAGATGCGACATGATGTAATCTGTCACATTATCAACATGCTGGAGGCAGATTTTTTCCTCATCAAGATCAATTGGTGACTGAAGTTTTGCCCAGTCTGCTCGGACAAATTTCCACTTTCTGCAGGGTTGAATTGAAGGAGTCTTTGCTTTCAGAAAGTTGCATACTATTGGGAAGTGATCCGCACTAAGTGAGCGCCGCATTCCCATAAGGTAGCATATGTATTTGTGAGTTGCGGTTGGTGTCCCATGGGATCGTTTATTACATACCACTCTATGGTTGGGACTAGTACTGGTGAACAAATTGAGAGATCTATTGCTGAGGTGTGTCTGCTGGGAGCTGTATGTGTGTGGATGCACCAGCATTGAGTATGGCGAGATTTAGTGCCTCCAAAAAAAAGTTTTCAATTAGTCGGCCCCGTCTATCCAATTTAGGAGAGCCCCATAATGGGTGGTGCCCATTAAAGTCCCCTAATATACAGAGAGGTGGAGGTATATGTATAAAGAGGTCTTCAAGATCTTTTAAAGAGTAAGTACGGTTTGGTAGTAGGTAGACTGAGACAAGTGTTATTGCACTATGGAGAGTTATACGAACAGAAACAGCTTCTATTTCAGTTTGAAGTGGGATATGTTTAGTTGGGATCTTTGAATTTACTAGGATTGCCACACCACCATGGGCAGCGTTAGCAGTATTTCAATCTCTTCGATAAAGGCAACAGTTCTTTATCGAAGGAGAAATTTGTGAGGTTAGGTAAGTTTCCTGTAAATAAAAGGCAACCGGAGAATATTGGTTAATTAGGTATTGAATATTGTCTGTGCTGAAACGAAAGCCTCTGCAATTCCATTGTAAGATGCTGTGGTTCATTTTGGTTTAGTTGAGGATGATTCATCTGACTGTTTTTTTGTTTGAGGAGGATTTTTTTCGGTCTTTTTTCGGGAAGGTAGGGGGCCCAGTATCCATAGTGTCGTTTACTTGAAGTTTTAGTATGGGTTCTTCATGATCTGGGTTTACATCTACTTCCATACTACTAGTGGATGATTCAGGTTTATTGTTGTTTTTAGTAGTTTTAAGTTTTCTTTTCTTTGTCATGCAGGACTGTCCGAGTCTCAATTGGGATACTGATTGGAATGTTGGTCGATTCACTGATTTTAATTTGATGTGTGTCTTTTACAGAGTTTGATAATGTATTTTTAACACAGTTAGCTAGAGATGTGCTGGGAGGTATTGATACATCTGTTTGAGCTGCTGTTGAATGAAAGCTTCAAGTGTAAGATGCATATGAACAACTGGGCATGGTCGACATAACCTGTCTGTGTGCCTCGGGGTACTTGACTTTGTGCCCTATTTTATATTTTTGGATTTTCTTCCCTGTTTTCCACATTAAAGAATTCTTCACATATATAAATGCCAAGAAGAGCAGGACAAACCAGATCGGACCTTTACGTAAGGGAAAGGGGATAGTAATAAATACACCAGCTGCCGTTGCAGATGAACTCAACAGTTATTTTGCATCGATATTTAAAAATGAAAAGCCTTTTGTTGGCAATGGGAAATTGTGGGAGCGAAGTTAAAAAATATGTAATTAATGATATTGAAATTTTGCAAGATTATTTAATGAAAAAACTTTCGAGCCTACAGACCAGTAAGGCTCCTGGAGTTGATGGAATATACCCTATAATCTTAAGAGAGGCGGCAAGCGAGTGCATTGAACCATTGAGGCTAATTATGCAAGCATCACTAGACTCTGGGGAGATTCCCTTGGATTGGAAAAGTGCAAATGTATCTCCCATACATAAGGGTGGCTCTAAAAGTGAAGTTGGAAATTATCGACCTGTCAGTCTGACTTCAGTAGTAGGGAAAATCATGGAGGCAATGATCAAGGGTGGAATTCAGGATCATTTGGATTGAATTGAAATTCTCAAGGATACTCAGCATGGTTTTGTAAAGGGAAAATCATGTTTAACAAATCTGGTTCGCTATTTCGAAAGGGTCACTCACGAGCTGGATTTAGGGAATAATTTCAACACTGTTTATTTAGATTTCAGCAAAGCTTTTGACTCAGTCCCACATGAGTGGTTGCTTTATAAGCTGGAACAGGTTGGAATCACTGGGAAAATCCTTAGATGGATAGAAGGATGGCTTCAGGGCAGGAGGCAGAGAGTTGTGATAAATGGCTATTCCTCAGATTGGGTTGATGTAAGAAGTGGGGTTCCCCAAGGATCAGTATTAGGACCACTGTTGTTTTTAATTTTCATAAACGACATTGATGAAGGGATAGAGGGCGTGATGTCTAAATTTGCAGATGATGTTAAAATTGGTAGAGTAGTTAATGATCACTGTCAAGCTGAGCTTCTTCAGAGAGACCTAGATAGACTTCAAGAATGGTCAGAAAAATGGCAGCTGTGCTTTAATCCAACAAAGTGTAAGGTATTACACCTGGGAAACAGTAATCCCAAAAAAACTTATTCACTTGGAGTTCAACTAAACCCAGTACTGGAGGAAAGGGACTTGGTGTTACGATACGATCAGACATTGAAATTCTCTGAGCATTGTAAACAGGTTGCAAGGAAGGCCCATGGTGTCCTATCGATGATCTATCGAACTTTTGCAAGTAGAGATAGGGACGTGATAATCCCATTATATAAGGCTTATGTTAGACCACACTTGGAATACTCTGTTCACGTATGGAGACCGCACCTAAAGAAAGACATCGAGCTTCTTGAAAGGGTGCAAAGAAGGGTAACTCGCCTGGTGAGATCGGCAAAAGGGCGTCCTTATGAAGAAAGACTTCAAATATGTGGGTTGCAGAGTTTGGAAACTAGACACCTTAGAGGAGATTTGATTGAGGTGTTTAAGGCTCTGAGAGGCATCAGTAAAATGAATGAGGACAAAATTTTCAAGATTATAAATGATGCTAGAACTAGGGGACATAAATTCAAATTACGGGGGAAAATGTTTAGATTGGACTGCAGGAAGTTTTATTTTAGCCAGCGAGTTATAAATTACTGGAATAAGTTGCCTTCATGGGTGGTAGAGGCCGACAGTTTGGGGAAATTCAAAGGTCATCTGGATAGTACTTTCGGGTAAGGGAAGCGCATAGGATGATAGGTTTAATTTCCTTTTTATTTATATTTTATTTTATTTTTTTTAAATTATTATTATTTAGTTATTTATTTTATTTATTTATTTATTTTTATCATTGTTTTGTTCTGATTTTTTTTTTTTTGGCTGGTGCAGCATAAGCCATAGGCTTTCTTGCACCATGCGGCCGTTACTAATACTAATACTAATTTCACAAGATTTGGAAAAGGCTGGATGGCTTTCTTTGCAGTTGGGGCAAATGGGACTTGAGGCTGAACAGTCTGCATGTGTATGCTCCTTGGAACCACAAATTGGACAAATGGCATCACCTCTACATGCTTGTTGGGAGTGTCCACATTTTTGGCATTTAAAGCAACATATGGGATTAGGGATATAAGGCCATATTCAGCAATTTAAGTAGCCAGCTTTTACTGAGGATGGTAAATCTGGGATGCTGAATGTTAAATTTATGGATCGAGTTGGAACAAGATTTCCATCTTTTTTGGTCTTTATATGTTTTGCACTAATTACTTTTTGGTTGCCCAGTTCCTGCTCTAATTCCTCTTCAGATACTATAATCAGGTCCCACTCTGTGATGACACCTTTTGACGAATTTAACATACTATGGGGAGTGATAGCCACTCTGAATGTTTTGAGGAGGATGTTTTGATTAAGAGGTCTCCGGATTGCAGTCGTTTAAACATTTTTGGTGTTCCAGCAATGGATTCCAAAAAATCTTTGGATGACAAATGGTGATAATTTGCTGACAGGCTGGTTGGAGAGCGAATGTATCACCAGGAAGTTTGGCATCTCATTGCACTGCACTTCTCTCCGGAGCCTCTTTGGTTAGTTCAGGTCATCATCATTTGGTTTGTCTGGCCTTGAATTTGAAGGCTCTAGTGGTGGATAGTCGTTTATATCCATGGTTACTCTTTTTCGCCCTGGAGGATAATTTTTCCTCCAGGTTACCGGCTCCGCCACGGAGAGGCAGGAGCAGTGCCGCTCGGAGGCCAAGCGGTTGAAGTGTTAGTTAATTAGTAAATATATAAATATAGGAAAATGTAAAGAAAAGTGTATTTCCTTTCTGTGTTCTAACTTGTGGCTTTTCAAGTATAGAACTGTTTTTAAAGTAAGACTGTTGAAAGAAATGTGAACTTAAAATATAATTTCAGTCGCTTATCAAGAGCACTTTATGAACTGCAAGAATATCGCTTGGCCTTGAAATACGCTTGTCACCCGGGCCCCTTCACGAAGAGTTGCCATGATAGAAGGCAGAGCACAATATGAGAAACAGAGCAACTCGTCGTAACATATTATGCTTAACGTATTATGCCTTGTGCATTTAGTTATTTTTAAATATTGTCATATACACCTTTTAACATCTCTCATATTGTGTGATTATCTTCACAACTAGGTCGTCATGTCTGCAATACCAGGGTACCTGCCCGTCCACTGATGATAGGCCAATAGCCTTGAAACAGTGTGGGTCATCATGTCTGCAATACCAGGGTACCTGCCCATCCACTGATGATAGGCCAATAGCCTTGAAACGGTGCCATCTGGGTGGCGGTACTCACTGAGAATAAGTAACAATAGTCTTCTCTATTAGTGAAGCGTTACTTATTCGAGGTAGTGCAATATCATTGCAACTCGTCATGAAGGCAGAGCGCAATATGAGAAATGGAGCAAATGATGCTCCATTTCTCATATAGCAAAAAATACTACAACTACGTCGTAGTTTCTTAAGAGTTGTCTATGGTGTATCTACACCGATATTATATAGTAAATATATATGTATACACTGCCCTACCATTAATATTTGGGCACACCTCCATTGATGATCATGTCCTTCCATGAGTCAGACAACTATAAATATGCTCACAGGACTTCAAGGAGACAGTAGTTATGATTGTGAATACAAGATGCCATGACTGATAGAGTTAACAGACTTCCAGCATGGAATGATAATAGAGTGCCACATAAGCAATCAGTATATACATGATATTTCAGTGGAACCGAAGGTTCCCAGGTCAATGATTGCTGATGTAACCTGCAAATGGAAATAGCCTATCGCGAAATGACAAGGAAACCTCTAAAGCTGACAAAACACGACAGGATTTCTCTGCAAAGAGTCATCTGTTCAGAATGCAGGTCGATGTTGTAGCAGCAGAAGCCCTTAATGAGACAACTGGGACACATGTCAGTGCCAGTAGTGTGCAGGATGCTACAAGATATGAGTTTCCGTGGTCTTGCGGCCATCTGCAAGCCACTAATCACCCTGATTAATGCCAGATGCCATCTAGCTTGGTGTAAGGCCCACCGTTCTTGGATTGTAGATCAATGGAAAGCTGTGCTTTGGAGTAATGACTCACAGTACATGGTCATGCCTGGGTGTTGTGGATGCCCACAGAAAGCTAATTGCTGGACTGCATCATCTCAACAATGAAGTTTTGCAGAGGCAGAATGATGGTTTGGAGCTATTATTCATGGTTTGGCCTGGGACCATTAACTGTTTCGAACTAAATCATGAATGCTGAGGCCTATCTAGATGTTCTGAACATTAATGCATTATCTATGTTGTTGCAGCACATTGGGGATGGTCCGTGCCAGTATCAGCAGGCTAACATTCCATATCATACTGCTCACACTATGACAGACTGGTTTGAGGACAGACAAGTGGCAAAAAGTTGGATTTGCCATCCTAGTGCTCTGACTTAAAACGTATAGAGAACCTCTGGGATAAACTGGATTGTTGATGCATGTGAGGAGAGAATTTGTTGCTTTGAAGGTAGAATGATGAAAAACATTGAAGGACTTTTACAAAAAACTGGTGGAGATGTTTTTTCATGGAGACCAGAGACTATTAAAAAGGCTGAGGGTTTCATCACAAGTTATTAGTTTTCCTGTAAATAAAGGTTATTTGTTTCCATGTAGGTGTCAGGATATTAATGGTAGGGCAGTGTGTGTACTCTGGAAAAGATTAAAACCCATATACATAAACCTTGTAGGTCCATACATATGTACAAATAAATATATAAAAGTTTAATATTTATTTAAAAATTACATATCAAAAATTTCACTTAACGTCAGAAGAAAAGAAAGCATACAGAAACATTTCTGTGAAATAAAAAAAATAAATAAAATAATAATAATAATAAAAAAAATAAAAAAACAATTATGAAT
Organism: Mastigoproctus giganteus; assembly: GCF_048544385.1. NCBI lineage: Eukaryota > Metazoa > Arthropoda > Arachnida > Uropygi > Thelyphonidae > Mastigoproctus > Mastigoproctus giganteus. Next base: position 219,171,613 of record NC_143579.1, on the reverse strand, counting down.
TTGTCTCAGAAAAGCTTAAAATATGGGATTATACAATAAGCTGGTTAACAGTCAAACAGACACAAAAAAAAATTGCAAAGAAATAAATTTGGAATTTATAAGAACTACCACTTCAGAGGAAATTATAAAAATCTAATATGCCTTTCTTAACATTAATCATATAATTCTTTCTTTAAATAAAAATTATGTTCAAAAGTTTGCAGAAAACAATGTTTAAGTGAAAAGCTGCAATATTTCATGTTCATATTTTATCAGTGTCAGTTAAATGGGAAACAATATATATATATATATATATATATATATATATATAACAATATGTTTATAGCAACCACATTTAGAAGTATACAGACTTCAGTAAATATCATAAATTTTTGTATAATAATAACTTTTTATACCTGCCGCTTCTCAGCATCCCTTTTCCTTCCATCATCAAATGCCAATTTTCCAGTCACTGTTTCACTTATATGTTTTGGTGAGGGCTTTTTGTGGGGAACTGGCTTGCAGATTACATCAGGTTCCTAAAAATATATATAAATTATATGATGTTCATAGAATGTTATATGAACATATACCTTGAGTATTACAGACCTAAAAGCATTTAAACGTAGCAACAAAGGAACTGATATAAACAAATAATTTTGGTATCACATACATAGATTTCAGAATAGCTTTTGCTACTGCTCTATATAAAAGACTGTTATACAATAGAGTAGTATGGCATTAAGTGCAAGTTACTGCTACAGATAAAGGGAAGGTTAAGTGGGAGAAGACAGTGGTTATCAATGGGCACTGCTCTTCTTGAACTAGTGTTAACATTAGCATTAGTAGAGGCATATGATGCAAGAAAGCAACATATGATGCAAGAAAGCAAGCTTATTCAGCATCAGCCAAAAAAAAAAAAAAAAAACACACCACTCCCATTTCATCCCTCTGTTCGTTCGAAATACCTGTCCAGTTGAGCCTTAAATTTGTTTAGGCTATCAACTTCAACAACAAGTGATGGAATTCGGTTCCACCAACAAACCACCCGCTGGCCAAAGACAAATTTCCGCACATCTATCCGACATCCGTCCTTCCTCAATTTGAATTTATGTCCTCTCAGGTGATTATTCTGAGCAAGATGAAGAATCCCATTGGCATTGAGCATGCTCAAACCATTCAAAGCCTTATACACCTCTATCAGATCACCTCGCCGGTGCCTAGTCTCCAGACTCTGTAATTTGCAAAACTTAAGCCTTTCTTCGTAAGAGCAACCCTTTGTTCCATTCACTAATCTTGTTGCCCTTCTCTGTACCCGTTCCAGCAGCTCTACATCCTTCTTGAAATGAGGCCTCCAGACCTGTATACAGTACTCAAGATGTGGCCTAACCATTGCCTTATACAAGGGAATAATCACCTCCTTATCCCTGCTAGAAAAATTCCTGTATATCATTGACAAGACACCATGAGCTACTCTTGAAGCTCGTCTGCACTGCTCAGAGAACTTCATATCTGCCTGCACAATTACCCCCAGGTCCTTTTCATTCTCCACCACTGTCAGTGTAGTACCGCAGAGTTGATACGTTGCTCTGTGTTACTGTTTCCCATATGTAGTACTTTACATTTGTCAATGTTAAACTTCATTTGCCACCTCTCAGCCCATCTGTTCAACCTTTCCAGATCCTGTTGCAGCAGCATAGCATCAGTAGTGTCCTTAACAACCCTGCCAACCTTTGTATCATCTGCAAACTTGGACATTAAACTTGATATACCATCATCAATATCATTCATAAACACCGAAAACAACAACGGACCCAACACTGAACCCTGAGGAACTCCACTAATAACATTAGTCCACATTGAGCAGTGTCCATTGATTACCACTCTCTGTCTTCTGCCACTCAACCATCCCCTTATCCATAGCAGCAATTTGCCTCCAATGGCACACTGCTCCAATTTATGCAGCAGTCTTCCATGTGCAACAGTATCAAAAGCCTTTCTAAGATCCAAATATATAATATCAAAGTTATTCCCTGCATCCAGTTCTTTTGTGACTACATCATAGTATCCAATCAAATTGGTCACGCAAGACCTGCCCTTAACAAAACCATGCTGTGTCTGAGCTATAACTGAATTCTTGTCTAGATGATCCTGCAGTGCTTCTTTAACCAGTGCCTCCATTAATGTACCTGGAACAGAAGTTAAACTAACAGGTCTATAATTACTTGTGTCAGCCTTTGATCCTCCTTTGTGAATTGGGGTTACATTTGCACATCTCCAGTCTATAGGTACCTCCCCTGAGTCCAAAGAAGCTCTCATAATTATGGCTAGGGGTTTGCTTACTTCCTTTGCTGCCTCCTTTAATGTAACTGGATAGATCCCATCCACCCCAGGTGCCTTTTTTATGTTTATCCTCAACAATCTCTCCTCCACTTTCCTCTCAGTTATTACAAAATCGTCTAGCTCACTGCCAATGTTTACTTTACCTACATCATTCTCCTTCCTGAATAACTCCTCATGCGTGAATGTAGATGCAAAATACTCGTTTAGATTGTTAGCCACCTGAGCAGGATCCTCAACTGTTGAACCATCAATATCCAGTGGACCAATCTAATTCATCCCTTTCCTTCTTGAGTTTAAATAGGTAAAGAACTCTTTTCTGTTTTTCTTTGCATCCTTTGCCAAGGATTTTTCGTAGTCTGCCTTTGCCTGCCTAATCTCCTTTGTGACTTGGTTACAGACCAACTTATATCTATCATAGGCTTCCATGTCACCCATTAATTTGTATGTACTCCATGCATTTTTCTTCTCTGCCACATGTCTCATTAGTTCATCTGACAACCATTTAGGCCTAAACCTTGAACAATATTTCTTATTTGGTATGTAAAGCCTGGTAGCTTCCAAGATTAGTTCCTTGAATGCTTCCCATTTTGAGTTTGCTGTTGGTAACATCATCAGTTGGTCCCACTGTATAGAATTTAAATACTGTCTCAGACCATCATAGCCGCCTTTACGAAAACAAAAACCCTTCCCTTTACCTCTGATGGTAGTTACCTCCTTGAGTATATCCCACTTCAACACACTGTGTTCACTGCCACCTAGTAGTTCATTTATCTGCAGATTCTTAATGCATGAAGAATCTGCAGATAATCAGATCAAGTGTATTGCTCCCTCTTGTTGCCGCACGAACTTGCTGATGTAGAAAACAATCATCCAATAAATCCACAAAAGCCTTGCTAGTGTGTGAGTCAATATCTGGGAAATTAAAATCCCCCATTATAAGACTCTCTGATTTACTGGCCTACTCTATTTCCCTGTACAATATCTTATTATACTCATCAGAGTCATTAGGCCTATAGCACACTCCTACTCTCAATTTTGATTTCCCTATGCTTATGTAACACCAAACTGACTCGACACTGCCCTGTCCATCGATGTCAACTGGCTTCACTTCCTTGGATTTTTATGTGTTTCTTAACTAATAGCATAACCCCTCCTCCCCTCCTGTCCTGTCTATCCTTTCTATACACATTGTATTCCCCAAATTCCAGTTCCGCATTCCTTATATCTGTGTGACACCACGTCTCTGATATCCCAACAATATCTGCCTTTGATGTTTTGAGCAACACCTCAAATTCATCAAATTTATTTACCAAACTCCTAGCATTGGTGTACACGCAGGTATACATGCACCTGTTTCTATTCCTAGCTACCCTAACACAACCCATGTGTTTACTTGTACCGCAATGACTCCCAGCAGTCTCTGAAATATCCTGCATCTTGTTTTTCAGGCTTCTGCTCATTTCAATAGAAGCAATGCAAGAATCACTTCCACCTCTGCCAGTGGCTACTATTAATTTATTAGTCCTTGTATCCCCCCCCCAACTAGCAGTTTTCCAACCCTCCTAACATTGTCTCGACAGCATCAGCAAAAATTCTTGCACCCTTTCTATTTAAGTGTATCTCATCCCCGTAGAAGCAATCTCTCCTGTTAACAAGTACAGTCCAGGCTGAAAAAAATTCTACCCCTTGAGCCTTGCACAATCTCTCCAGGGCCGAATTGATCGACAAGGCTCTCATCATATACTCCCTCCTATCATGTCTGGGCAGAATTGCAGACACTTTCAAATTCAACCCTAATTCACGGCTTTTTTTCAACAGTGACCTGTACTTGCTAAGTAATTCCGCCGGTCTCCTACTCTTAATATCATTAGTGCCAACGTGTACAACTATATCACCTTTTGTGCCCTTAAAAGATGATATCCGCTCTACAACGTCATCAACCTTTGCCCCTGGCAGACATACCCTGGTCCTATTCCACCTATCCTTTTTACAAAGCATGTTCCTCATTTCCCTGAAATAGTCACCAACAACTACTAGTTCCTGTGGGACCAGCACATTCTGCCTAGGGGGCTGCCTCTGTGTTGCCTGATGACCAAGTGCAAGCTCTGGTGTTGATGTGGGCAGCTGAGAGCTTGATGGGCCCCTCAATTTATTTCCTTCGAGGGCATCCACCCTGTCCTTCAAGCTCTCATAAAGGCCCATAACAACGCTGAGTTGTCGCCTGACTCCCTTGCACTCCTTACATCGTGCACACACAAAGACATCCCTAACATTCCATGGTGAACCACTTACTGTTTTCAATATTTATAAAATGATATTGTTTTCAGTATTTATTAATAATATTGCATATCAAATTTATTTCCTAAGTTTGCACATGATATAAATGTTAGCAGGGTGGTTAATCACAGTAATCATGGTATGGTATACTACTGTAACAAGATCTGGAAAAATTAGGCAGATGGGCTGAGAAAAGTGAAGCCTAAAATTGACAAATGCAAGGTACTGCATACAGGTAATCCCAGATAACATACTTTGTGGTATCACTGAAAGTAGTAGAGAACAAAAGAAATGTGGGGATAATTGCACAGTCAAGCATGAAGCTCTAGAGCAATATAGATGGGCCTAAGACAGCTCATGGGTTTTTGTCAATGATATACAGGAATTTTGACAGCAAGGATAAGCAAGAAATTATTTCATAGTATAAGGCAATGGTAAAGCCACACCTTCAGTATTGCATACAGATCTTGGAGTCTCAATTTAGAAGGGATGCAAATTTGTTGGACCAGGTGCAGAGAAAAACACTGAGATTAATGAGGGAAACAAATGGGTACTCTTACCATGAAATATTTCAGTTCTGAAAACTGCAGTGCTTGGAACCTAGGTAGCTGTGAGGAGACCTGATCGAAGTGTTTAAAGATTTAAATGAATTGAGAAAACTAAATGTTAATGAAAACTAAACATTACTTTTTCTTGGACAAATATAAGGAAACAAACAGAAATTGAAAAAGAGTGGTTACAGGATAAATGTGTGAAAATTTTATTTCAGCCAGAGAGTAATTTATTGTTGGAATAAACTCACCTCTAGTGTTGTGGAAGTGGCTAGTTTGCTGTAAATAAATTTAAGGAAGGATTAGGCAAATTAATAGAGGATGTATCAGAGGTGTGGTGTGTATGTGTTTTTTTTTTTTTTTGGTTGCTGTATGAAAGTTTGTTTCTTTGCATCATTTGACAATATTGTCTAAGACCACTGTAGTCTCCTTTATAAAAGCAAAATCCCTTTACCCTTGACAGTAGTTATATCTGAAGTAAATATGCATCAATATTATGTAGTGTTCAATATTATGAACACTAACGAAACAGGCCTACGCGCTCTGGATTCATTGAGGAATTTATTGCTTAAACACAGAGCGTACAGATAAAGCAGAAATATATGAGCTTTCGGCTATATGGTAGCCTTCGTCAGAATTAAAATACATGAATGGCAGTTGGAATGAAGATGTGCACTGCCAGGTGCGTGAGACGCGAGGTTTAATTGTTTGTTGACGTCTGTGGCTGTGACGCATGATGACGTGGCCAGCGCTTGTCCAATGACAGAACTACTGACTCTGTGATCGGGTTGACTTGGTAACCACTGTTCCTGTTTAAGGATTTATCCGAAGATTTTATATTTAATGATTCCAACCAGGTACGCTTTAGGTAATGGTGGGATCTGTCTACCACCACGACATCGCGGTGTGGGTCGATGTCGTGGTGGGTTGTCCAGACATGTTCGGCGATAGCTGAGTGTTCTATATCCGCTAAACGGATCGCTCTTTTGTGCTCCGAGAGACGTTTCTCGAGTCGACGTCCAGTCTCTCCGAAGTAGCAGCTAGTGCAGTCACGGCAAGAGATGCGGTAGACTAAACCGCTCTGCAGAAGGGTGGGGACAGGTGTTTTCACGTTGGAAATGAAAGAACGCAGTTTCCTGCCTGGGAGCTGGATGCACTTTATTCCGTGCGTTCTCAGGATTCTGCCGATCTGTTGTGACAGGTTGGGGTAGTATGGGATGAATGCCCTTGTGGATGGCTCGTCACTGTTGGTGTTGTAGCTGGTCGTCACGATGTCACGTGTCTGTAGATCACACCTGTCGAGGACGTCAATGGGGTAGCCACACCTCGTAAGGTCTACTTTGACCCTAGTGACCTCTTTGCGTCTTTCATCAGCGGAGCTGGAGTGTGTCCAGGCGCGAGTAAGCAAGGTTCGGGCCGTGGAGAGGAGGTGGCCTCGCGCGTGTGCTGACCGGAAGTTGGTAAACTGGCCAGCACACATGGGCTTACGATAAACTGTAGTCCTCAGGTATGTGCCTTCACGTCGGACAAGTGTGTCTAAGTATGGTAAAGAGTTGTTCGACTCCAGCTCAATCGTGAATTTTATGAAGGGCGATAGTGAGTTGAGGTGTGATAGAAGTCGCTGACCTGAGTCTCTAGGGACTCAGGTCAGCGACTTCTATCACACCTCAACTCACTATCGCCCTTCATAAAATTCACGATTGAGCTGGAGTCGAACAACTCTTTACCATACTTAGACACACTTGTCCGACGTGAAGGCACATACCTGAGGACTACAGTTTATCGTAAGCCCATGTGTGCTGGCCAGTTTACCAACTTCCGGTCAGCACACGCGCGAGGCCACCTCCTCTCCACGGCCCGAACCTTGCTTACTCGCGCCTGGACACACTCCAGCTCCGCTGATGAAAGACGCAAAGAGGTCACTAGGGTCAAAGTAGACCTTACGAGGTGTGGCTACCCCATTGACGTCCTCGACAGGTGTGATCTACAGACACGTGACATCGTGACGACCAGCTACAACACCAACAGTGACGAGCCATCCACAAGGGCATTCATCCCATACTACCCCAACCTGTCACAACAGATCGGCAGAATCCTGAGAACGCACGGAATAAAGTGCATCCAGCTCCCAGGCAGGAAACTGCGTTCTTTCATTTCCAACGTGAAAACACCTGTCCCCACCCTTCTGCAGAGCGGTTTAGTCTACCGCATCTCTTGCCGTGACTGCACTAGCTGCTACTTCGGAGAGACTGGACGTCGACTCGAGAAACGTCTCTCGGAGCACAAAAGAGCGATCCGTTTAGCGGATATAGAACACTCAGCTATCGCCGAACATGTCTGGACAACCCACCACGACATCGACCCACACCGCGATGTCGTGGTGGTAGACAGATCCCACCATTACCTAAAGCGTACCTGGTTGGAATCATTAAATATAAAATCTTCGGATAAATCCTTAAACAGGAACAGTGGTTACCAAGTCAACCCGATCACAGAGTCAGTAGTTCTGTCATTGGACAAGCGCTGGCCACGTCATCATGCGTCACAGCCACAGACGTCAACAAACAATTAAACCTCGCGTCTCACGCACCTGGCAGTGCACATCTTCATTCCAACTGCCATTCATGTATTTTAATTCTGACGAAGGCTACCATATAGCCGAAAGCTCATATATTTCTGCTTTATCTGTACGCTCTGTGTTTAAGCAATAAATTCCTCTATTATGAACACTGCAATCTAGTGGTTTCTTTATCTGGGGATTTTTAATGCTCAAGGACTCACTGGTTATAATTAGATCAAAAGTATTTCTTTCTCTTGTTGTTTCTATAACATAATAGTGTAGAAAACAGTCATACATCCAGAAATTCTCTACTACTATGTAAGCCACCTGTTGTTGTTGTTGTAGTAGAGTTTTAGAGCATCAGCAACTAAGACCATATTGCTCCATATATACTGTCTGTAAATTGTGTGTTCTGTGATTGATTTTCTGTTTTGCTGGACCAAAAAAAAAAAAAAAAAAAAAAAAAAACAAAGTTTGCAGGGGAAAAAAACCAAGCTACCCTCACCTGAGACTGACTAACTTGGCCACCTTGTGAAAAAGGCCCAAAAAATTCCTCATGTCATCGACAGGACTCTAACTTAGGTCTTTTCCATCCAGTGTGGGTGAGGACAGTACTTGGGTATACCAAGTGCTACCCAAGATGCTGTGAAGTTGCAGTCAACATCTGAAAAGTTATCTCCCCCCCCCCTCATTATAAGACATTCTGATTTACTGGTCCATTCTATTTGTCTGCATAGTTGTTCATTATAATTATCACAGTCGGCCTGTAATATACTCATACTTTCATATTTGTTTTTGAATTGCTAAATCACACCAAACTGACACAACATTACACTGGCCATCTACATAAACTGAGTTCATTAGATTCTATGTGCTTCTCAACCAGGAGCATATTTCCTCCTATCTTTTCTGTGCACAAAAAATTCCTCATGTGAGGAATTACTTATCATATAGCAGAGTTGGGGGAGACCCACAGTGGTGCTTGACCTGTAACACTGTGTACTTATTCAAATTCTGTATACCCTATGTCTGAGTGGTGCCATGTTCCCAATGTCCCTACAATATCATTTGATGACTTAACTGACACTTCAAATCCATCGAATTTATTTACTATACTTCTGCCATTAGCTTAGTAACCCTAACACAGCCCACATATTTGTATTTCTCAAGAGAATCACCAATCCTCCATTCCTTGTGTTCCAAGCTGCTGCACGTCCCAATAGATGCAATATTGAGCACGTGCAGAATAAATTTTGTTTTTGCTTGCACTGCCATTATATTAGTATTCCTCTCTCCAGACTAGCAGTTTTCCAACCCACCTCACATTGCCTCGATAGCAAACAAATAATCTTCCACCCATTCTATTCACTCATTAAGTGCATACCTGTAAAAAAGTCTCCTGTTAACAGGCACATGCCATGCTGAAAAAAATTCGACCCCCCATAAGCCTTGCACAGTCTTGCAAGGGTCAAACTGTGACAAGGCTTTCATCATGTACATCTGGGCAAAATTCCAGACACTTACAAACTGAATAATAACTCAACTTTATTTCAACAAAATATCACCTATTCTTAAGGTCATAATAACCAATGTATACAATAATAATCTTTTGTGCTCTTAAAAAGATAGCTGTTCTAAATCATTAACTTTCATCCCTGGCAGAAATACCCTGGTCCTATTCTTTTTTGCACAATGTATTTCCCATTTCCCTCACATAATCACCAACAATAGCTACTTCTCATGGGACTAGTGCTTTCTGCCTTAGGGGATGCCTGTGTTATCAGATAATTTTAGGTAATTTCACCTATTTTGTTCTTCTCTCATTTAAAAATTACTGTTTTTTTTTTTTTTTTTTAACTCCTGCTCCAAACAAAATTTCTCCTTTTCTTATTCTGGTACATCAAGAATGAAAGACCTACAAACCATCTCATTACCTATTTTGTGCATACTGTTTTATTAATAAAAACATATATATTTATCAATAAAAATACATTTTGTGCTTACCTGTTTTATTGATAAAAACAGGTGTTTTGAATCTTTAAAAGAGCTAAAACAAGATTGTTTTTGGGCAAGAACATCATCTAGTAACTGTCGCAACTGTTCTGCTGAATCTTTTGCTTTTGAATGCAGAAGCCTCAATGCTTTAACAAACAATGGGTCTAATTCTAAGGTAGCCATAGTTTCCAATTACCTATAAGAAAATGAAATTAACTGCAGATTATGTTTCAGTAAAATGTTTAATGAGTAGCTTTTCTATTTGCTTATAATAAAATGAAGACAGAAAAAAAATAAAATTTTGAAATAAACAGAAAAAAAGCTTTTTGAAACCTACTAATTTATAAATTAGCACTTTTACAATTAACAGACAAGATGACTACTTTTATGTAGTGACCAACTGTCAATGGACCACTGTTTTTTCTTTCTGTTCCTGATAATTCCCATACATTATTTTATTTCATTTATTTATTTTTTCAAAAAGCAGCCACCTGCATATTGCAACAAGTGACCACTTTTTTGGGTGATAATAAGTCAAATAACCCCAAAAAATTGATCAATAAATTCAATGATGAAGCTATAATTTTTTTTTGTTTAACCTAAAGTTTTAATTTAAAACCACTATTTCACTCAGAATCTTTAAATTTTTAATGCATAGAAAATATGCATTTAAATTCTGCACCTGTATGTACAAACCATTTTTAAAATAGATTTTTTAAAATAAACAAAAAATGAATGGTATTTAGAAAACAAAGTCAGTTTTAAACTAAATCTGCAGACAGACTACAAATTCAAATTAAATACTTCCCACTAAAGAATTTTGCTTTACTTTTTTAATTGAAATATCTTTTAGTTTTATTTTCACTTGGCCAATAACATTAATTATAGTTCTGATTTTAATGTAGTTTGAATTAAGTTTTAATTTCAATTAGATGATATCAAGTAATGGTTACTTTCAAGTTACTATACCAGCAACCCATTAGTTTCAATTGTTAATATAAGGCAGATTTGCCTAAAACTGAAAACATTTTTTTTTTTTTTTTCACTTGAACTGTTTCTTCTGTTACCTTCCACAGGGCCTCTGTATAAGTTTAAAATCAATTCTGTTATGCTAATCAACCAGTGTTATCTTGGGAGTCATAGTGAAACAAACTGGTGCGACATAAGCCTCAGGCTTCCTTGCACCATATGGCTAATAATAATAATACCGAGAAGTCGCACTAGTCAATATGCTTTCCATAGCCAGTCAGAGGATTAAGAAGATTCTTGACATGGATTATGGCCTCTGGTCAACCTGTGTTGTGGTTCCCCTTTACTCCGACAAACGGGCATATGTTTTTCGAAGTGAGTGATCCATGCCTTCCAGTAAATTTCTCCTGTGTATGTTTACATGGTCACAGTAGCTGAATATCCGTGTAATTCCAACATTTTGCACTGTTTCAAAGAACTATTCTGTTATGCTAATCAACCAGTGTTGGTTGATTAGCATAACAGTAATAGTAAGGGTAGCAATGTAGAGGGGGGGGGATTGAGGCAACTAAGAACTTACGAAGATGAAATGTTGACAGATTTTGAAACTTTGTCGAGTTTTTCACTATGTAGAAAATGTTCTAAAATATAATGGCATACAGGAAATAATTAGCATTATATCACCAATCTCCAAAAAACTAGCGCGAATTAAGGATGATTTCTAAAGAACTAGATGTGGAAACTAACAGCTGCCGTAGCAGTGGTCAGGAACACGGGTGCATAAGTACACGTGCCTTGAATGACCGGGGTTCAAGCCCGTGACTACTAAATACTGTGCTGTTTCATGTATTCTCTCTATTTTGTGAACTCCTCTGACCGTTTGGTCGTCCCGGAGTATAAACAGAAAATTTATTATTATTATTATTATTATTATAAAGATCGGTCGGGTGTTCGGGCCACGACGAGTAGCTTGCGGACGGCAGTTGTGGATTGGAGGAATTATCCTGCTTTGTGCAAACATTTTGAATCAGAAATTAAATATTCCAGATTATTAAATCGACTTTTAAATTTGGAATTTCTTAACCATTTAGCACTAATGATCAACATCCTGCAGGAGCTCTCTTGCCTTTCAGAAGCTTTACAGAATCACAATGGTAAAAGCATATAAATTAATTATTCGAACTATCAACACTATTGCTAATTTGAAAAATTCTGAAGGAAATTATGAAGCTAAAATTGAGAGCATGTTGAAGTGGAAAGAATTTGAAGGAATCAAAATCGAAAGTAAAAAAATTACCTCTGACAAGTTATTACATTCATTGTTTTATCCTTAAAGGATAAGTTATTAATGCAGCAGAGTGATTTTAAATTAAATAAAGAAAATAACTATACCATTGAAAGAAATTTTAAACATATGCTACCCGAAATCGTGAATATGAAAGAACTTTCGTCTCGGTGGCAAGACAGTGAAAACCGAATAAGAAATTTAAGTTTTCTGATAAAATATGAAATAAAAATTAATGATATTCGAGATTTTGTCGAAGACAGTTCATCTTTAAAATCGAGTGAAATTCCCTTTTCAATTAAGAAAACCAGAAAATATCTTTGAACCCATTGCGATTAGCAGTGCTGAAGCTGATTTCAGCTTTCAGTGTAATGAATAATATTGACAATTAAACACGTTGCAGATTATGATGACCATGCATCTAAATTATTATTATTATTAGCTACATGGTGTAAGGAAGCCTGAGGCTTATGCTGCACCAGCCAAAAAAAAAAAAAAAAAAAAAAAATTTCCCAAGTTACCCTAAGAGAGAGAGAGGCAAAAGTAGAAGGGAATCACCAAGAAAGAGAAGAATGATAACCAGCTCAGGACCCTGGGTGTGCCAAGCCCATACTCACCAGTTGTGAGCCCCCCATGGGGTTGTATGGAAAACCATTGCTTTAATTTGATCCAGATCATTACGTCAAATCATTCCTCTGTAATCATCGCTCAGCTATTGAGCAAAGCAGATCGACAACAAATATTAATAAAGAAGTAAATTTTATATGGCAATTTTTAGAATAAATTTTTCTTGAATATTTGTAAAATAATTTTTTTTCATATAATCTGTGATTTTTTGTGTACATTTTCTAGAAAGTTTGTTTTTCTTTTTTATGTAATATTTGTTTTTATATTGTGGAATGTTTTGTGATAGTTTTTGTTATTTGTGATATGGAAAATATTTCATGTTATTTTTTATTCGCAATATTAAAATTTTATCACGAAAAAAAAATGTATCCATTGTATGTCCCATTGTTTAAAAACAGATGAATAAAAAAGTTGCGCATGAGCCAAGCACGTGCGGTAGATGGTTTATGCGAAACATCCTTCGCATTTCTTTTAGTTATTTTGATTTGTATATATCGATTAGGAAATAAGATTTTTATTATAAACATTTTATTGATCATTCACAGATTTGTTTTTATAATTTCTAGAAGATAGATACAATGGATTTATGATAACTAAAGTAAGAGATGTATACTTGTGAGTGCAACGTATCTAAATATCTCTGTAAAACAGCACCGATTGCTGTACTGATCTTGTAGTTGAGGCGACATACACAGCTGTTAGGGGAACCTAACAATGGAATGTAACGAAAATGCAAGACAAAAAAAGAAATTGTCGACAAATATTTTTATTGTTGCAATTATACTTACTGCAATAGTAACTTCAGGAAGCATGGTTCTGACGTCATACTATTCAAAAATTCTAAAAAGTTAGAACTCCACACACTGTCGTATCCGGTTATCATCGTAAGGCAAGGCATGACGACCAGGTTTTTTTTTTTTAGATAGACCTAGGAACGTTTTACACATTCAATTATACACATGGTTAAGGGGATAATAAGCCGCATCTGTCCACCCCCCCCCCCCGACTCCAGATATCATAACGGTCACGAAAAACGCGTACGCGCTCTAATCACACTACTAATAGTACGAGCGTAGGAAGCTCCTCTAATGGAAGCCACAGATGACATCACTTCCATGACCGATCAAATTTACTCAGTAGAAAGCTGGAAAACTGTGAGCCCATTGTTAAAATATTCACAGCTCACCACTGGGTGCTCTTACCAAGAAAGGCTTACGTTCTGCAAATTACAGTTCCATGGAGAGTAGACACCTGCGAGGTAATCTGATTGAGGTGTATAAGGCCTTGATTGGGTTGAGCAAGCTGAATGCTGATGGGATTCTTACTCTTGCTCAGATTAAGACCTGGGGGGGGGGCATAGATTCAAATCGAGGAAAGACAGTTGTAGAATGGATGTGCGAAGTTAGCCTTTAGCCAGCAGGTGGTTTGTTGGTGGAGCATTTGCATTACTAGAGGCATATGATGCAAGAAAGCAAGCTTATGCAGCATCAGCAAAAAAAAAAAAAAAAAAACTTCCACTTCACCCCTCCGTTCGTTCGAAATACCTGTCCAGCTGAGACTTAAATTTATTTAGGCTATCAACTTCCACAACAAGGGATGGAAGTCTGTTCCACCAACCAACTACCCACTGGCTAAAGGCAAGTTTCCGCACATCTATCCTACATCTGTCTTTCCTCAATTTCAATTTATGCCTCCTCATGTGATTATTCTGAGCAAGAGGAAGAATCCCATCAGCATTGAGCATGCTCAAACCATTCAAAGCTTCATACACCTCTATCAGATCACCTCGCCGGTGTCTGCACTGGCGAGGTGATCTAGGTGTCTGGAGAATTAGTCTCCAGATACTAATTTGCAAAACTTAAGCCTTTCTTCGTAAGAGCAACCCTTTGTTCCATTCACTAATCTTATTGCCCTTTTCTGTACTCGTTCCAGCACCTCTACATCCTTCTTGAAATGAGGCCTCCAGACCTGTATACATTACTCAAGGTGTGGCCTGACCATTGCCTTATACAAGGGAATAATCACCTCCTTATCCCTGCTAGAAAAATTCCTGTATATCATTGACAACACACCATGAGCTACTCTTGCAGCTCGTCTGCACTGCTCAGAGAACTTCATATCTGCCTGCACAATTACCCCCCCCCAGGTCCTTTTCATTCTCTACCACTGTCAGTGTAGAACCACAGTTGATACATTGCTCTGGGGTCGCTGTTTCCCATATGTAGCACTTTACATTTATCAATGTTAAACTTCATTTGCCACCTCTCAGCCCATCTGCTCAACTTTTACAGATCCTGTTGCAGCAGCATAGCGTCAGTAGTGTCCTTAACAACCCTCCCAACCTATGTATCGTCTGCAAACTTGGACATTAAGCTTGATATACCATCATCAATATTATTTATAAATACAGAAAACAATAATAGACCCAACACTGAACCCTGAGGGACTCCACTAGTAACATTAGCCCACGATGAGCAGTGTCCATTGATTACCACTCTCTGTCTTCTCCCCCTCAACCACCCCTTTATCCATAGCAGCAATTTGCCTCCAATGCCACACTGCTCCAATTTGTGCAGCAGTCTTTCATGTGCAACAGTATCAAAAGCCTTTCTAAGATCCAAGTATATAATATCAAAGTTATTCCCTGCATCCAGTTCTTTTGTGACTGTATCATAGTATCCAATCAAATTGGTCAGGCAAGACTTCCCCTTAACAAAACCGTGCTGTGTCCGAGCTATAACTGAAGTCTTGTCTAGATGATCCTGCAGTGCTTCTTTAACCAGTGCCTCCATTAATTTTCATGGAACAGAAGTTAAACTCACAGGACTGTAATTACTTGTGTCGGCCTTTGATCCTCCTTTGTGAATTTGGGTCACATTTGCACATCTCCAGTCTATGGGTACCTCCCGAGTCCAAGGAAGCTCTCATAATTATGGCTAAGGGTTTGCTTACTTCCTTTGCTGCCTCCTTTAATATAACTGGATAGATCCCATCCACCCCAGGTGCCTTTCTTGTGTTTATCTTCAACAATTTCTCCTCCACTTTACTCTTTGTTATTACAAGATTATCTAGCTTACTGCCAGAATTGAATACACCTCTGGCATTCCCCTCGCTGAATAACTCCTCATGTGTGAATGTCGATGCAGAATACTGATTTAGTTTGTTAGCTACCTGAGCAGGATCATCAACAGTTGAACCATCGATATCAAGTGGACCAATCTGATTCATCCCCTTCCTTCTAGAGTTTACATAAGTAAACAACTCTTTGCTGTTTTTCTTTGCATCCCTTGCCAAAGATTTCTCGTAATCTGCCTTCACCTGCCTAACCTCCTTTGGAACTTGGTTACAGATCAACTTGTATCTATCATAGGCTTCTGTGTCACGTGTTAATTTATACGTATCCCATGCATTTTTCTTCTCTGCCATATGTCTCATTAGTTCATCTCACATCCATTGAGGCCTAAACCTTGAACAATATTTCTTAGTTGGTATGTAAAGCCTAGTAGCTTCCAAGATAAGTTCTTTGATTGCTTCCCATTTTGAATTTGCTGTTGGTAACATCATCAGTTGGTCCTACTGTATAGAATTTAAATACTGTCTCAGACCATCGTAGTTGCCTTTACGAAAGCAATAACCCTTTCCTTTAACCCTGACGGTAGTTATCTCTTTGAGTAAATCCCACTTCAGCACACTGTGATCACTGCAACCTAGTGGTTCCTCTATCTGCAGATTCTTAATGCATGAAGAATCACTACTGATAATCAAATCAAGAGTATTACTCCCTCTAGTTGCCTCCTGGACATGCTGATGTAGAAAACAATCATCCAATAAATCCACAAAAGCCTTGCCAATGCGTGAGTGACCAACCCACAAATTCCAGTCAATATCTGGTAAATTAAAATCCCCCATTATAAGACTCTTTGATTTACTGGCCCACTTGTGGCAGCTGTGCTTTAATCCAACAAAGTGTAAGGTATTACACCTGGGAAACAGTAATCCCAAAATAACTTATTCACTTGGTGGAGTTCAACTAAAGCCAGTACTGGAGGAAAGGGACTTGGGTGTTACGATACGGTCAGACATGAAATTCTCTGAGCATTGTAAACAGGTTGCAAGGAAGGCCCATGGTGTTCTATCAATGATCTATCGAACTTTTGCAAGTAGAGATAGGGACGTGATAATCCCATTATATAAGGCTTATGTTAGACCACACTTGGAATACTGTGTTCAAGTATGGAGACCGCACCTAAAGAAAGACATCGAGCTTCTTGAAAGGGTGCAAAGAAGGGTAACTCGCCTGGTGAGATCGGCAAAAGGGCGTCCTTATGAAGAAAGACTTCGAATATGTGGGTTGCAGAGTTTGGAAACTAGACACCTTAGAGGAGATTTGATTGAGGTGTTTAAGGCTCTGAGAGGCATCGGTAAAATGAATGAGGACAAAATTTTCAAGATTACAAATGATGCTAGAACTAGGGGACATAAATTCAAGTTACGGGGGGAAATGTTTAGATTGGATTGCAGGAAGTTCTATTTTAGCCAGCGAGTTATAAATTACTGGAATAAGTTGCCTTCATGGGTGGTAGAGGCCGACAGTTTGGGGAAATTCAAAGGTCATCTGGATAGTACTTTCGGGTAAGGGAAGCACATAGGATGATAGGTTTAATTTCCTTTTTATTTATTTTTTATTTTATTAATTATTATTATTTAGTTATTTATTTATTTATTTTTTTTTTTGTTTTTATCATTGTTTTGTTCGGATTTATATTTTTATTTTATTTTTTTTTTTTTTTATTTATTTATTTATTTTTTTTTTTGGCTGGTGCAGCATAAGCCATAGGCTTTCTTGCACCATGCGGCCGTTACTAATACTAATACTAATACTTTTTTTTTTTTTTTACCTATTTCCCTGTACAGTTTCTTATTATACTCATCAGTCATTAGGCCTATAGCACACTCCTACTCTCAATTTTGATCTCCCAATGCTTATGTCACACCAAACTGACAAGACACTGCAATGTTGACTGGCTTCACATCCTTGGATTTTATGTGTTTCTTAACTAACAGCATAACCCCATCCTCTCTTCCTATCCTGTCTATTCTTTCTGTAGACGTCCTCAAATTCCAGTTCTGCATTCCTTATATTTGTGTGACACCACATCTCTGATATCTCAACAATAACTGCCACTGATGCTTTGAGCAATACCTCAAATTCATCAAATTTATTTACCGAACTCCTAGCATTGGTGGAACACGCAAGTATACATGCACCTGTTTCTATTCTTAGCTACCCTAACACAATCCATGTGTTTACTTGTACCGCAATGACTACCAGCAGTCTCTGAAATATCCTGCATCTTGTTTTTCAGGCTTCTGCTCATTCCAATAGAAGCAGTGCAAGAATCACTTTCACCTCTGCCAGTGGCTACTATTAATCTATTAGTCCTTGTATCCCCAAAGCTAGCAGTTTTCCAACCCACCTAATACTCCCTCAATAACATTAGCAAATATTCTTGCACCCTTTCTATTTAAGTGTATCCTATCCCCGTAGAAGCAGTCTCTCCTGTTAACAAGTACAGACCAGGCTGAAAAAAATTCTACCCATTGAGCCTTGCACAATCTTTCGAGGGCTGAACAGACTTCCGTCTTTTGTTATGGAAGTTGATAGCTTAAATAAATTTAAGGCTGAGCTGGACAAGCATTTGTAATGAACGGAAGGGTGAAATGGGAGGTTTTTTTTTTTTTTTGGCTGATGCTGCATAAACTTGCTTTCTTTCATCATATGCCTCTGCTAATGCAAATGCTACTTCAATACTATGTACACTTATATCAAGATGATTCCATAAAATACATAACATCTTCTTTATTTATTATTTTGCTTTTCACCTCTTTGCTTCTTTGAGTGGTCTTTATGTCAAACCGGAATATTTTTGAAATAGAAAGATTAGTCTTTATTAAAAATATTGACATTATCAATATGAGTTCAAATACGGCTGTAAACAAATAAATGCTTCCTTAATGCCAATTATTATTATAATGCGATATTCACTCTTAGAGTTATTTCAATGGTGTTAGCTGAATTCAACTGAGTCATTTCCAATTTAACAAACAATTCTATAACTTAATTTTTTATAATAAAAATAGATTTTAAAAAAATCAGTTTTTATATAAAAAAAAACTAACAGATGCCGCAACAGCACAACAGCCCTAGAGTTTAAGTCACAATGGATAAAATATACTGATTTTGTAAAAGGGTGTTAGATGGATGCCCTTTTCAGAAAACTTTTGAATTATCAAAACCTACTGTTTTGATAATTCAAGAACTCAATACTTTTTTTTTCCCTTCTGCAAATATCCCATAATAATTACAGTAGTTCTGCTGACTGGATTTGTAGCTTTATCCAAAGATACAGCAACACTCATTCTCTCTTCATACTTTTTTCACTTATTTTATCATAGCTTCACTTTAGTGAGTTAGCCTTCACTAAACACACAGTGATTTTTTTTTAAAAAAATGTCAGCTAAAACTAATGTTAGATACAATAACACTAATCACAATGAGTTACTTCAATATTTGAAAACGATTTACAAGTATTTGACAATTATGCTCAATTCAATAGCATAATCTAGTAGTAAACTGCATAGATTATGCTATTCAATGGCAACCGTTGATTTATCTATGACTGGTATCGTATTGCATTGCAATACAATACAACACCAGTAAACTCTTTAAAATCCAGCATACTTGGAGATTGAGAGGTGCCAGATTTCAAAATTTTCTGCATATCAGAGATGTAATCTAGTTGCTGAGCAGTTTTAGAGGAGCACATTTCAGTGAATATTAAGGCCTATCAGTTGAACTTATCTGTAAACATTTATGACTATCTTATCTTTTCATCTGTTTTTGTGGGCAGCAGGACCATGGCACTGCTTTCATAATAAAATGGTCTTAGGGGAGTTCCAGGGTGTATTGCCATCATGGTGTAAACGTTTTTTTTGCTGCTCCTTTTTAATAAAAAGAAAAGTTATGCAATTTTTAAAACTTAATTTCATTTACAATTAGCATTTATGTGATCTGAGTTTTAACATAAACATTTGAGTTTTATGTTTTAAATGTGACCCATAAAAATGTTTGTTGAAAATAAACAATCATAAATTAAAATAGTGTTTTTATATTAGTAAATATGAAACAGTTACAATATTATAAAATGTAATATTCATACATAAAAATAAAAAATAATAATAATCGCAGAATTGCCTTTTAGATTTTGCTGCTGTAGTGCAGCATACCACTTGAACCACTGAGTTGGCACGGCCCTGAATGATCTTAATTCTCATAGCAGAACAAATTTGTAACAAGTTGTACTAATATTGAACAGACAGCATTAGCTATATTACATAACTTTCAAAACATTTCATATACCACTTGGCAGATCACATTGAACAACTTCTTTACAACTGTTTTGTCTGGATGTAGTTACTAAAGACCACCTATTTGTACTAAACTGGTCCACTTGATATCAATGGTTGGACTGTTGATGATCCTGCTCAGGTAGCTGACAAACTGAATGAGTATTTTTCATCTACATTCACACAAGGAATTCTGTAGAGAAGTGGAGGCCACAAGTTTATCAAATTCTAAAAGAGAGCTAAATGAATTTTTAATAACTGAGATGAAAGCGGAGGAGGAGGGGGAATTGTTGAAATTACACATAAGAAAAGCATCTGCGGTGGATGGGATCTATCCAGTTATATTAAGGAAGACAGCAAATTCTTTGCCATAATTATGAGAGCATCCTTGGTTTCAAGGGAGTTCTCCAATTCACAAAGGAAGATCAAAGGGTGACATGAGTAATTACAGACATGTTAGTTTAATTTCTATTGCAGGGAAAGTAATACAGTCACTGGTTAAAGAAGCAATACAGGATTGTCTAGACAAGACCGCAGTTATAGTTCAGACACAGCATGGGTTTTTCAGACATAGCATGTAGAAATCTTGCCCGACCAATTTGATTGCATACTACAATGTGGTCACAAAGGAACTGGATGCAAAAAATAATTTGGATATCGTATACTTGGATTCCAGTAAAACTTTTGATATTGCTGCACATAAAAGGCAGCTGTACAAATTGCAGCAGTATGACATTAAGGGCAGGTTGTTGCTATGGGTAAAAGGATGGTTGAGCAAGAGAAGACACAGCGTGGAAATTAATGGACACTGCTCATTGTAGACTGATGTTATTAGTGGAGTCTCCCAGGGTTCGGTGTTGGAACCATTGTTGTTTTCTGTATTTATCAATGATAAATACAGAAAACAACTTAATATCCAAGCCTGTATAACAGGCTTAATATCCAAGTTTGCAGAAGATACAAAGGTTGGCAGGATTATTAATGACAGTAACGACAAATGAAAGTAATGACAGTTAATGGCAGTAACAACAGTAGGCTGCTGCAACAGGATCTGGAAAAGTTGGGCAGAGGTGGCAACTGAAGTTTAACATTGACAAACACAAAGTACTGCATATGGGTACTAGTAAACTCAGAATGAGAGTGCTTTGAGTCGACCGGGGTTCAAGCCCATAAATGCTAAATACGATTAATGTTTGTATTGATAACTTATTGTAAACTCCACTGACCTGGTGGTCATGCCAGAGTATAAACAAGAACATACCATCTGTTGTGCGATACTACACTCAGGATAGTGGAGAATGTAAAAGACCTGGGGATAATTCTGCAGTCGGATATGAAGTTTTCAGAGCAGTGCAGAGAGGCTGCCAGAGCAGCTCATGGGGTCTTCTCAATGATATACAGGAACTTTGCTTGCAGAGATAAGAGGTGCTTACCCTTTGTATAAAGCAGTGGTCAGGCCACCCCTTGAGTACTGAATACAGGTCTAGAGGCCTCATTTTAGGAAGGATGTAGCGATACTGGAACAAGTACAGAGAAGAGCAACGAGATTGGTGAGGGGAACCAAGAGTGCTCTTACCAAGAAATGCTTAAGTTCTGCAAATTACAGCATCTGGAGACTAGCCCCCTGCAAGGTGATCTGATTGAGGTGTATAAGGCTTTGAATGGTTTAAGCAAGCTCAACGCTGACAGGATTCTTTCTCTTGTTCAGATTACGAACTCGAGGAGGCAAATTTAAATTGAGGAAAGACAGTTGCATAATAGATGTGTGGAAATTTGTCTTTAGCTAGCAAGTGGTTGATTCTGGAATAAGCTTCCATCTGTCATTGCGGAAGTTGATAGTGTAACAGATTCAAAGAACTAGTTTTTGTTAGTTGTTGGTACATCGGCTTCTGTGGCCATAATGCACCTCCCAAAGTTTTTGCATTTTACTCTGATCCAAGCCCAAGACCTTTGGGTTGGCAGGCAGGCACTTTACCCACCTGGCTAGCCCGGTCGGCTCAAAGAACTAGACACAGTTTTAGAGCAAATGGATAGGTAAAATAGAAATTTTTTTTTTTTTTTTTGGGTTGATGCTGCATAAGCTTGCTTTCTTGCATCATATGTCACTACTAATGCAAGACTAGTTAGTCCTGAAACAGGCTATCATAGTAGTTCCATCTTGGCCAATTAACAAATGGCTAAATCCTTTGGAGAGACCCTCTGTTTGAAAGTGGTGCAATACCAAGGCAAGTTATCATGAAGGCAAGTTTGTTCTGCTGTGAAAATTAAGACTGTTGCATTATCTATACAGTTTAAACCTTGTCTACTTGCAAAAACTGATTAAAGGATAGTCCTGCACTAGAAATGCCACTCTTTTCTGCATATGAAAAGATTGTTACAGTATATCAACAATTGTTGATATACTGTAAAATGGATTTTAAAGAATTTTAAAGATTTTAAAGAATGCTGGATTTTAAAGAATTCTGACTGTAAAGTGCAGAATTTTGCAGAAGTTACTGTATTATATGTAGAATGATGGGTGTCTTTCTTTTAAATTATAAAAATCATCAATAAGCTTAAATACAAACAGTAATTAAGTCTGAATCATTTTGGATTTTATCATTAAAATGTTGAGAACACTGATAAGAAACAAAGGTTCATCTTGACTCTTTTTTTTTTTTATGGAGAGTTCCTGAATTTTTAATAAAGAAACTAGAGGAAAAATCTCTCCTGGAGGTTATGCCTAGATGAAATGAGTGTATATAGTGTAAAAGGGGAGAATGAAAATCCACCCCCACTACAAACAAACAAACACACTTGTCAGCACATCAGCCTATACATTAAGGTTATCAGGACAGTCACTGGAAGACCAATTGTCTTTGTCCCCAGAATACCTGCTTTTCAGAATCTTAATCCCTTTCAGAAAGGGCTTCTGAAAGGGATTAAGATTGCCTTCAAGGGATAAAGATAGCCTATAATATATATATATATATATTATTATTCTTTTGTATTATCATTCTATTCTGTCTTAATCTGTCTTTTGTGCATCGTTAATGCCATTGTTATTGCCATGTTGGCCAATTGAACATTATACGTGCCAGTGTATATAACGTTTACAATAGTTCGATTTTCTTAAATACTGGTGTTTTTTACATATAGGTATTGGCATTAATACAATACTGGTCTTTAAGCTAGCCTTGTCTCGGTTATCTTAAATTCACATGGCCTATACATTTAGGATTTAGAAACGTATTGCGTATTGCTAAAGAAATTTTCATGATAATTACTGATGAAAATTTTTTATGTATCTGTAGCAATAGGTAATTATCAATACTATTTTATAACTATATAATAATATTTATACATTTTTGCTTTACATCACGTGGCCATTTAATGTACACATTCTATCACAGTTGCTGAAGAGATTGTAAAAAATTAACTAATTCATAATTAATACTAGTTTAGCTAACAATAATTAAGAAAATTAATATAAACATAAGTCCTTAGTATCCAGAATTAAATAAAATAGCAAAGCTGTGATAGATACAAACAGAAACGAGTAAGTATAAAAGCATTACATCGAATGGGCTGTTAATCCACTCAAAGCCCCTGATGAAGTAGGGGATTGACGGCCACGTGATGTAAAGCAAAAATGTATAAATATTATTATATAGTTATAAAATAGTATTGATAATTACCTATTGCTACAGATACATAAAAAATTTTCATCAGTAATTATCATGAAAATTTCTTTAGCAATACGCAATACGTTTCTAAATCCTAAATGTATAGGCCATGTGAATTTAAGATAACCGAGACAAGGCTAGCTTAAAGACCAGTATTGTATTAACGCCAATACCTATATGTAAAAAACACCAGTATTTAAGAAAATCAAACTATTGTAAACGTATATATATATATATATATATATATCTGTAAAATTATTTTCATATTGTTTTAATAATGTTGCATGCCATTAATTCTAAGTATTATGATATGTAGAATGATGGGTGCATATCTTTAAAATTATGAAAATCATGTCTATACTCTTTCTAGGTCCACATTAAATGACACACTCACTCAGGATGGAGCAATGGTGCCCATGGGACTGGCTGCATTGTTGATTTTGTGAGCACCTTGCTTTTGTTATAAATATTATAAACATTTAAGAAATTTTGTGGGCCCTTCTGTATTGCATCCAGCACACCACCTACTTGTGTGGCTTTGGTTATACTCTCCACTACTATGGTTACATTAGTGTGAATTAAAACCGTTGAAACACAAAAGCCCAGTACGCAATGCATAGGGGTGGCAATGTCTGGGGGGTGCCAAAATTTAAAATTTTTATTATAATAATATTTAATGAAATTATCTCAGAGGCACCAAATACATTTTTGCCCAGGGGTGCACAAACCCTAGCACTGCACCTGGTGTGAATATAGGTTGCTTAACCAGGATATGGCAAATGTGTCGCACCAAATAGTTTAAGGAAAACACTTAGAATAACTGCATTTATGATTCATTTCAACTCTAAAGTGAGTGCATCAAAAGAGTCACAGCAATAGGTGCACTGGTATACAGAATTCACCAATCAGGCTTTTCAGAGTAAATGGCTAAAAACATTTGAAAACGGGAAATTTAAAAAAATTTATTCTAAATTCTGACACTAAAGTTGATAATAAGATCAAAAAATATGATTTTCTGATCGATACATCTGCAATTAAAATGAAATTAATGATACAGTTGGAGGAATACTTTTTTTTTTTTTTGAAAATTCACACAAGTTTTTGGTGTTGGCTGCCTTGAGCACGCACCTGCACACAGAATTGCCTGTACATGCATGCTCAACAGTTAAAAATGACTACCACTATTATTATCTAAATTAATTATTATAAAAGCTGTAGCTTTTTATTTCATATAAAAGCTGTAGACTTCTAAATAATAATTAATTATTTTATAACTTAATTACTGCAAATAAAATAAATATTTTATATTTGTAATTAAAAACTATTTTATTTGTTTATTCATTAAATTCATAATTTCATCTATGTAGATTATTATTATTTCTTTCCGTGAAAATACAGAACGGTACTCATTTTCCAAATTTTTTATTTTGAAGCCATTTTTCTCCCCAAATTTGAATGGAGAAAACGGCAACCTTACCGTATAAAATGTCTCATATAACAAATGATATTTTCATGTGCTGTGCTAATACAGTTTATATTTTTACTAAAATTATTATTATATAACACGTTAATATTTCAATAAAATTGTCTAAAATTTTATATAACTATGAAATACAAAAATAAATAAATATAATTTAAATAAACTTATAACAAAGACCATATTCCCCTTCATCTGTGTAATTTACATACAAAAACCGCATTGGGGCAAAAATAAAATATAGGATTTTTCGTTGTTTTGTAATAAAAAAATATTTCAATTTTAAAATCATGCCGTAAACGCGCACAACTACGGCCAATGATTTATTCTTATTATTTTTTTTTATTATTATTATTTATATTGGATAAATGATTCGCACTTCCTGCGAAAATGAAAGTGGTAGGGACAAAACTTTTCAAAAAAACGTGAAAGTAGTACCTTGCGCATATCACAATATACTTCAAAAAATGTTTACTATAAATGTATCCACATAGTTACCGATAGAAAAAGAAATGCTAAATGCCGCCCAATGTTCTTTTTAAAATATTTTCCTGTCGCTAATCGCTAACGGATGGTTAGTTTAAATACTTCACTAACTTTTAGGACCAATTTTCGCGGTTATTTACGGCTTGTTTTCAACCAGAAGAGAGAACCTCATCTCTTCACTGTTTACTTGACCTAGCGTCAAACGCCAAATTCTAATTCTCAGATTGCCATGAATTGAAGATCAGATGGATGTGAACGCAGACTACTTCACTCTTTTTCCGACAGGGCACTTAACACATCATCTCAACAAAAACGGAAGTCTTCAATGCACTACACCTCCTGCAATTCCTTATGTCACATGACAAACAATCAAAATATCTTCTAAATACTGTATAAAATGAAATTATTTACTTTAAAAAAATAATTAAAAAAAACGTAGATGTAGTTCTTGTATTATATCCCAATAAATGGCATCTAAGACTAATAAACAACTTTACTATAAATGCATCCATATAGAAAAAAAAAAAAAACAATAAAAAAAATGCAGCTATGTACTGTAGTCGAAAAAAAAAAAAAAAAGGGTATGATTTATTGTAACATAGATCAGTTCTATAAAATATTTTCATTAGATTTTTCCAGTCTGTATAATAGAATTTATTGATTATATATATATTTATTTTTTTTTATTTTTATTTTTTTAACAGTGGACGTAGTTGTGTGCTGTATCCTGCAAATTGCATCTAATATTTTAATTTTAAAAAAAATAATTACTATTAGCATTAGCAATGGCATATGATGCAAGAAAGCAAGCTTATACAGCATTAGCCAAAAAAAAAAAAAAAAAAACCACATCCAATAAACGTATCCATATGGCCGCCGATTAATAACAATACAAACATATAAATATAATTCTTGACTAAATGTCAAAGACTATGAAAAGGCTGTTTAAGCATGGATAATGCATCTCCATCATTTCTACTGACCAGATAGTATGCATGCATCATTTTATTATATCTCATATTGTGAATACCTTCACAACTAGTTGCCTAGGTATTGCACTACTTCAAATAAGTAACTCTTCTCTGGTAGAGAAGACTACTGTTACTTATTCCCAGATGGGCACTACCATTACCACCCAGATGACACCGTTTGAAATATGGTATGGGATAGAAATCTCTGTTATCCTCATACTGTTCCTATTAGACTTAGGAAAGTAAAAAAAAAACATGTAGGAAGGTGATGGTAGGAGAGGAAGAGGCAGAAATGCCGTAGAAGGAAGAAAGGGTCAGTTACTCCTTCAACTCACACTACTCAAAAGCTCATAAATTCCTCGAATAGGCAACGCTTCCCAAGAAGAGAAGATTGTTGTTACCTATTCTCGGAAACTCCGTGGCCATCAGTCCCCCCCCCCTCAATACGGCACCGTTTCGAAGCTTATTGGCTCCTCATCAGTGGGTGGGCAGGTACCCTGTTGCAATAGTGACGACCCAGTTATGAAGTATGACTCCACAATATGAGAGATGCTTGATGGTGTGCATGGTTTAATCTAAATATAATTCTTGACTAAATGTCAAAGAGTATGAAAAGACTGTTTAAGCATGGGTAATGCATCTCAATCATTTCTACTACCCAGGTAGTATGCATGCATCATTTTATTATATCTCATATTGTGAATACCTTCACAACTAGTTGCCTAGGTATTGCACTACTTCGAATAAGTAACGCTTCTCTGGTAGAGAAGACTACTGTTACTTATTCCCAGATGGGCACTACCATCACCACCCAGATGACACCGTTTGAAATATGGTTTGGGATAAAAATCTCTGTTATCCTCATACTATTCCTATTAGACTTAGGAAAGCAACAAAAACATGTAGGAAGGTGATAGTAGGAGAGGAAGAGGAAGAAAGGGACAGTTGCTCCTTCAACTCACACTACTCAAAAGCTCATAAATTCCTCGAATAAGCAACGTTTCCCCTGAAGGGAACATTGTTGTTACCTATTCTCGGAAACTCCGTGGCCATCAGTCCCCCCCCCAATACGACACCGTTTCGGAACTTATTGGCTCCTCATCAGTGGGTAGTTTTCACTATTGCAACCCTGTTGCAATAGTGACAACCCAGTTATGAGGTGTAACTCCACAATATGAGAGATGCTTGATGGTGTGCATTGTTTAATCTAAATATAATTCTTGACTAAATTTCAAAGAGTATGAAAAGACTGTTTAAGCATGGGTAATGCACCTCAATCATGGGTAATGCATATCAATTTATACTACCCAGGTAGTATGCGTGAATCATTTTATAATATCTCATATTGTGAATACCTTCACAAGAAGTTGCTTACTGCACTACTTCGAATAAGTAACGCTTCTCCGGAAGCATATAGTCGTCAATAAAATATGAATCATATACAGGGGCGCGTTATCCTTAAGGCAAAAAAGACATCTGCCTAGGGACCAGATCAGAGGGGGGCCCCCAAAATCATTGTTTCGAAAACTCATTGCTGTTTTTTACTAATATTTTTAAGTGATTTTTATCGGAGACTGAACTTTCTACCTGCCAAGTTCAATGAACTTGATGATTAATTTGAAAATTACGTTTTTTTTTTCAAAAATGGTTTTACCGATTTTGGTGAAATTTTATATTTAGTTCTTATGTAATATAATTTGTTTGTTTTGTTGTCACAATAAAGTAAAATAGAAAATGTTCTTTATTAGTTTTTTCTTTATATGGGGCCCCCAAATTCAATTTTGCCTTGGGTCAGTGGCCCGTTATAAAGGTATAACGGGCGACTGACTGTATAGTCTCCTATGAAAGTGCATGGTTGATTGTAACACATCAGTTGTCATGACCAAATTTTTTTCATTAGATTTTGTAAATAATGGATGAAATTATATTATTTTATTAATAAATATTTAGGATTTACAGAAACTGAATATACAGAATTTGTTTTTGGAATTTACAAAAAATAAATAAATAATAATAATAAATCACGTAGTTTATTGTAACCAGTGCTGTACCTGGGTACGGCCGGACCGAATATGTAGGAACCTGAATTCCGATGATATTTTAATTTTCTTAATTATAAAAAAAATGGTTGGTTCTTTATAAAACTTATATTATACAAAAAAAAATCAATATTGCCTTATTTATATTACAGTAAATTTATTTATTTTATAATCAGATGTTAAAAGATATTAATTTTTGCCTAGTTTTGTTATTTAAACCTAGTTTTAATGCCACAAAAACCCACAATAATGCAGTCACGTTTAAAACTGTTCACTTCATTCTGAACCCTATGTCATATAATAATAATAATAATAATAATATCGCCTAAAATGAGATGGAAGATACATGCGAACTAACGCAGTATTTTACAAGTTGCAACTTGTACTGGATAGAGCACAATACTGTCTGTTAGCAAGTGGAACATATTTCGGTGCCTTGGCAACCGGACAACACCATTTTGCAGAAGCATAAGGTAAAGACGCACCTGACCGACAGTACATATGACTTGTAAAAGTAAAATAAAGTGCAGCCCAACCCAACATTACAACCCACTGCAGGATGGAAGCCTCCTCAACATTTCATGCTGAGGGAAATGGACCATAATCTGCCACGCTGGTCCAGTGCGGGTTGGCAGATCGACCATATTCAGCAGTCAGGGGCTTGAACCCCAGTCTACTCAAAGAGCGTGTGCTACTGCACTCCCGCTCCTGACCACTTGGCTACGGAGGCTGTACTTGAAGACGAAGCAAGCAAGAACCACTACATTGAGGAACGGTAATCTCATTTATAATACTTTTCATGCCTTAATTCGCGCTTTCTAATTGCCTAAAGGCCAGAGGTGCGAACAATGTGTACCCAGTTGGACTCTCATAATCCGTGCGTTATGTGGAAATTTTCTTCGTTCTACGGAAACTATTTTAAATGTAATTAACAAGGGGAATTCAAAAAAAATCGCTACAAAGAAGTTCGTTAAACAGAGGCCCGATTGTATTTACGAGAAGTTATCTGTAGTGATGGACTGTGGTCTTACTGGTAAAAGAATTATACATGCTCTCTTTACTTCCTAACCCCTATTCCAAAGAATAGTGAGAGAGAGAGAGAGAGAGAGAGAGAGAGAGAGAGAGAGAGAGAGAGAGAAGTACTTACGTAGCCACGACCTCAAATATATTCCAGTCGCGAACATACAGTAGAGCGGATTACTGCGTAAATATTTCTCATACAAATCAAATCACTTAGAGCGTTTCATGTAATGTAAGTCATAGATTACAATTATATTAAATAAAGTTTATAATATTATTTAATTTCAATTTTTTTGTTATTATCAGAAAATAAAAAATAATGTATTGTGGACTATAATAATGAATAAACAAAAAGAACTGTCTGGTGTGAAAAAAAGAGAATTGAAGAAAGCCCACGAAGAGAACGTTAAAAAAAAAAAAAAGCTTTCTTTCTATGGATAAATTTTTATCACAAGTGAATACCAGTGGTGTACCTGTGCTTTCAACATGCCATGAAAGTATCTAGTGATAAAAAAAAAAAAAAAATAGTGTATCTGTACTGGAAACAAGAATGTGCCACAGAAGTTAACTTACTTTTAACTTCAGTTTTCAGAATAAAAATGAATCAGCGGCTGCAAAGTCGAAGATCGAAAGTGAAGATATAATTTGCAAATTAAATTATCCCTGTGACTGGCCAGAGATAGTGAATTTAGGGTCCAACGGCATTAGGGGTTTACCTCCCCATCTCCGCGAAGCATACATTGTCGTTTCACACAGAACACTGTAGAGGTCAGAGATTTAAAAGTGTTGAGTTGTGCACCGTTGTTCATCTGACCTTTTAGCCGTTGGGCCCCCCCCCTGGTGGAGCCCATATTTGCCACACTATTCTCCTGGGAGAAAGGACAGGTACACCAGTATTAGATATTTACTCTGGCAGGTCCTGAGTTTCCTGAGTTTCAGTGGCTAAGACCTAAAAAAAAAAAAAAAAAACCACTAGGTTGGGTTTAGCCAAAAGGAATAAAAAGATTAAAACTTTTGGTGTTGGGCTCGGTAAATTTTGACATGTGTTTGACGTTAGTAATGAAGATAGAAAGAGAGGAGAGACTGAATGTTGGGGGAAAGACATAAGTATGTGGCGAATAGAGAAGACAACCCGACGAGATAAAGGATTCTAAAAGACTTGAATTAGTTCGAATGGGACCACCCAAAATAGAAAAATCGAAACTGTATCGCACTGATACTTATGGCGGATGGTTTACAACTGAGCATTGTTTCAGGGCCTTAAAAAACATAGCGAGGCTTGAAAGGACTTGGTTGAGATACTCAGAAAAAAAAGGACGCCATTTTCTGCTTTTGCTACAAATTATTTAGTCATGCAAATATTCTCTTGAAAACTACTAGGTTCCGTTCTTTGCTTCACTTACAAGATAGTTTAAGCTTGCATGAGAACTCTCAAAATTATAAAAAAATGCATGCAACAGTGGAAGGATTAGAGCTCCTGTTAAAATCCAATAAAATTATTGATTTTGTAAATCAAAATTTGATAGAGAAAGAAAAAAAAATACTGGAGAATGATTTTAGAACGAATAACTGAGGTAACTAAATTTTTAGCTTCACAGAATTTGGCATGAGAGGAAGCAATGAAACATTATTTGAACCAAATAATGGAAATATTTTGGGACAAATGGAGTTATTGTCTAAATTTGGTCCAATACTTAATAAACATGTTGAACGAGTAGAAAGCAAAGAATGCACAAATGCACATGATTTGAGTAGCCGAACGCAAAATGAATTAATTGAAATGATAGGTGAAATACACTGGTGTGCAAAACTTAAGGGCCAACACTATTTCTGACGGTTACAACCACAAAATCAAACCAAACAGCCTGTGCCGATTTGCAAAACTGTGGCCGTTCAGTAAAAAGGAGGACATGCAAAAATTTGAATCGTGATGAGAGGGCTAACATAAACAGATAAAAGCAGCAGTTCAGTAGTTTCGTGCAAATTACCGAATGGTGAATACGATTGTTACAGACGTTCGATTGGTTTCATTCTGTAGCACTGTATGAAACCAATGGCCAGTAGACAACATCTGGATGACTTTACCCGGGGTCGAATAATTGGGAAGCTCAAGAAAGGTCGAAGTGCGAGGAGTGTGGCTGCAGAGTTCGGTATTGCCCATAGCATCGTCTCAAGTGCGTGGTCGGCCTTCAGAACGACAGGTACAGCTGTTCGAAGGACCAGTGGTGGTCGTCCACGAAAAACAACACCCAATGATGACCACTATATGCTCTTATAGGCCAAAAGGGACCGACACCAGACAGCGGGCTCCATTGCAAACCAGCTGCACAGGACGCAGGATATCGCAGTTTACTGTGGCCAGGCGACTCCACGAAGGTGGTCTGTTTGTCCAACGGCCAGTATGTTGTGTTCCTTTAAAACCTGCCCATCGGGGACACCGTTTACAGTGGTTGCATCGAACACAAGGACTGGACAGCAGCGCAATGGGAAAAGATACTCTTTACTGATGAGAGTAGATTCAGTCTCAGCAGCGATTCTGAACGTCAGATAATCTGCTGAGAGGTTGGCACAAGGTATCATCCCGCAAACATTATTGAAATGGATCGATATGGCGGTCGAGGTGTTCTCGTTTGGGGAGGTTTTATCTTGGATGGACGTACACAACTCCACATACTGGAACACGGTACTGTAACCGGTGCACGCTCCTGTACTGAGGTATTCTTTCCCTATGTGCGCCTGTTCCGAGGTGCGAGAGCCCTCTCTTCCACCGAGTTCGTGTTTATGGATGATAACGCCACACCCCCATCGCACTGCAGCTATTGATATGCTTTTGAAAAGTGAGGACATTGTTCGTATGGATTGGCCTGCCCGTTCTTCCGACCGATCTAAAACCCATTGAACACATATGGGATGCTCTGGGAAAAGGCCTAGCGGCACGTAAAGGAATTTCAAACTGTCCACAGAATTTAATGCAGTCGATTATTGTAGGTAATGCCTCACGATTCTTGGTAATTTTCTATTATGTTTGCAGATCGAAAGTCTGTAAGCCTCACTAAGTTGTTCCTTAATATTTACGCTTCCTAAAAGCGATAGTGAGATCTAGGGCTTGCAAACCGGTTTTATTAAATCGGTTTTCATATCGAGTTGTTAAAACCGAAACAGAGCTTCTAAAACCGGATTCGAATATTTTCTTGTTAGCCCTCGAATATAGTTTTTTGTTAAGCACATTTTCTTTTGTTTGTTCGTTTGTCTGGAGCGTCGAACTGCTTTATGTTTTAAACATGTTTTTTATTTTATTTTAAGGTACGAATCTCACGGACAAGTGGCCCAAATCTAGGAGGGGCACCTTTTATCTTCCCACCTGTATCATGGCACGATGCAGGTATACTCATTTACGACTGAGTAAGTCGGAGCGATAGCGTAAAAGAAAATGCTCAACATTTCTCCGTTCCATCTATCTTGTTCGCCAGGCAAGTTATGGAACGCACCTTATTGATGGTTACCCACTAGAAACAGATTCGCTGAATATTGCATCAAATTTCAATCGTAGAAAGTTTTTTGCTTCTTTATTCCTATTAAATTTGCGATCAAATGTTTTCCAAAAAAAAAGCAGCTTCACCAAATTTACCTTTATGTAATTTTGAAAATACAGTACAATAGATTTAATTGGGGAAAAAAAAATTTCAAGTAAATAAATAAAAAATTTCTTTCGTGAAAATTTTGAAACTTGCCTCGTTTAGACTCTTCATTCAGTGCTTGCGGGAGGATCATAGTATTGTGCCTTTGTTATCTTCAATATTTTTATTTAAAATTGTCGCTGATATAAATTCCTACTAATTAATATTTATTACTCTTAATATGTCTAAGATGAAATGAAATGTATGGAATTATTTTGCTCGAAAAAGCAAAGATGAAGCACAATGTTGAAATGTCAGAAGATAATGAAGTCGTCTGGAGAATCTACATCATCTTTGATGTTACATTTAAAGAAAATGCATCAGATTGACATTAAACAAGATAACAGTGAACCTCCCGTAAAAATGGTAAGAACATTAGAAAACTTTATCGTTAAAAAAATCTATGGAAGAAGAGATTTCAAAATTAGCTGCTTTAGATGGATTTTCTTTTAATTCAATTGCCAAGAGTCAGAAGAATTTATACAATCAAGCCTTCACCTTCAGAGAAATAAATACGATAAATTACCACCAGCCTCAGTGAATGGAATTAAAAATATGGTTCTGAATTATTATAAAACTGAGAAAGAAGAACTCATTCAGCATTTCAAAAATTCATTGGTTTTGGGTTCACGGTATTCATTGACCTAGACGAATATACGTCTCTACAAAATAAAAGGTATATGAATATAAGTGTGCATTCAAAAGACAATCATTGGTCGTTAGGTCTTATTGAGATTAATGGTTCACTTGATAGAGAAGAACTGAGCAAATTGTGAATGGACACTTGAAGGAATTTGGTTTGAACTTGGATGAGGATATTGTTGCCTGCACCACCGGTGGAGCAGCAATGATGATTAAGTTTGGTGAGCAAATTACGCTTAATCATCAACAATGTATAGCCCATTGTATACACCTGTCCGTTATAGATGTACTTTATGAAAAAGCAATCAATTATGGTGCGACAGTCTCTGAGGCTCCTAAAGACAATGAAGAAAAAAAAATGAAAATAATGAAGGAAGTAGTGATGATGAAGAAGTTGAAGAAAGACAGCAAGGCATGCTTTATCAAACCAACTTTACCGATGAGCTCATTTATTTCTTCAATCCAATGGCCAATATTGCACAAACTATTAACAAAGTCAGAAAAATTTGCAAGCTTTTTCGAAAATCGCCTACCAAAAATGACATATTACAAAATTTTGTTAAAGCAAAATTTAATGGGAAAGAATATAAATTTATATTAGATTGATAGACTAGATGGGATAGCACATTCTATATGATTGAGAGATTTTTGAAATTGAAAAATTGCATTCCAAATGTTCTATGTGCAGTACTGTCAACTGAAGCTGTGTCTGACGATGACGGGAAAACACTTGAATTGCTATATGAAACTTTGCGACCAGTTGAAATGATTCTGAAAGCTATAACCTCAGAAGATACAGACTTACTTAAAGCAGAGTCTTCAATAGAATTTCTGCTTGCTAAGCTTGATACAGCAGAAAACAAATTTGCTTTAAAGTTTCACCAAAGCCTTTTGCAACGTTACAATGCAAGACGAAAACGCCAAACTATGGCTTTTCTGAGCTATCTACACAACCCCAAAAAGTTTAGGAAAGAAGATTCAGGTTCAAGAACTTTTGATTTTCCAAGTAAGCAAGTTTTGAAAAAGCATGCTGAAGAGATTTATCAGAGATTTGCAAAACATTCCGAAGGACTCTTAGCGTTGACTGAAGAAACTGAAAATAAACGAACTGTTCTTTTAGAACAAAACAAAGACTCGTCTGGTTCCGATGTTGGAGATACACTCATGCGAGAGTAAGATAGTGTAATAAAGAGATTAACTGAAGAGCCTTCAAAATATCCGAGTGAATTGGAAATCAGCAAAGAATTTAAAATTTTGTAGGCAACTAGCAGTAGAAGTGAAAAGCTGGAGAAAGTTTATAGAGCACTGCTGACCATTAAACTAACAAGTGTGCAATCTGAGAGAGTGTTTTCGATCATTGGTCTCTTTAACACGAAAGAAAAAGGTCACGTCTATCAGGAAAAATGCTTAATATACTGTGTGTTTTTTAAAGGATCATTTTCAGAAAAAAGCTGAGCAATAAATAGTAATTTCCCCAACCTGTTTTTTTTCACATTATTTTTATTTATTTATTATTATTATAGGGCTTATTATTTTTTTGTTTACTATAGGAGAAGTATGTTTCTTCGAACTCATGTTTTAGAGTTTTTTCTTTCATTCTGTTTGTTTGGGAAGCCACATTTCTGTCCACGTTAAGTCACCTCCGAACAGTAAACATGGAAAACAAAACAATGCATTTTTAACTTCGCAAACAACTTTTTCTTTGGTACATTCACTTTTAAAACTGCGAATATATTTCTTATTATTACCCTCTGAGAAATTTGAATCTTTGGTGTGGGGCGACGTTTTTTAATCGCATTTTATTCTTGGAGAGGTGAAAAACTGAGCATTTTATTCTTGGAGAGGTGAAAAACTGAGTTGCTGAAGTTTATTCAGTGTCAAGCCATTTACTTCTTAGGGAAGCGTGGCTTCAGAATTCTTAATTCACTGGTCCAAAAATACCTTCTGCAGGCGCAGCGGTCCTTCCTTCTCTATACTTGCAGGGCATGTAGAACTGTTTCTACTGATGCCCTGCTTGTTATTAATGGTCGTCTCCCTATCTACCTGGAAATTATATTGCATTTCTTGTCTTACCATAGGAAATCTCTCTCTCCTGCCTCGGTGGGAGATTTTGCTAATAATTATGAGAACTCTACAAATGTTGATCTGGCCAGACTTTCCAATCTTGCTTTGGAAGAGTGGCAACACTCTTGAGATGATTCCTCTCTCGGCAGAATCACATACGCTTTCTTTCCTCGTGTTTTTATTAAAGATAAAAATTTTAACTGGCTTCAACTTGGGTTATTTCTCACTTTCTTAATCACGGGACATGGAATTAATTCTCATTTGTATAGATTTGGACTCGTCCCCTCTCCTCTCTGCTCTTGTGGCTCTGAGGAGACGGTTGAACATATTGTCCTACATTGTAATTTATATGTGGATTTAAGACAACAATTGTCTATCTGTACAAATGTATATAATTTAGATGATTTTTGGCGCCTGGTTGGGTCGGCGGACTCTCTTTCTGCCTTCTCTTCTTTTGCTAATAGTGTCTTCCGGAGAAGAGCGGCTTTATCAAGGAATAACCCTTGATTTCGTTATTTGTTCTTAATATTACTGTACTGATTTTTTTTTTTTTTTTTTTTTGAGAGGAGTTTCTCCCTTGCCTAAATTGTCTTGTGTTTTGGACGCAGAGTTTTTGCGTCTTTTTCTGGAGACTTGTTTCAGGTTTTGCCTGGCCGAGTGGGAGAGATGGACCACCCCTCTCCCACTTCTGTCCGGGTTGCCTGAAATGATTTTCTGTGTTAAATTGTATGTATTTTGTAAATACTGTAATTATCTTGTTAATATCATGGTGCTTTTGTTTGATTTGCTGTTTGCTCTCAGAATTGAGAGTAACTGATTTTATTGTGTTTTTGAATCAGCAGTTAATCTTAAATGTTTATATTGTACATTACTTGTGTGGTTAGCTCATTATTATGTTGAAGAGAGTTTTTCTCTTCTTGCGTTGTCTGTTTGGCTCTGAGGAGTGGGATGGACCTCTCCCTGCTCCCTCAGATCCAACCTTCAGTTGGCTGTTCTGGTTGAGTGAGATGATTTTCCTCTCTAGCCTGTCTTACTGCTGGCTGCTGCTCTTGCTGCTTGTGTTTTGATTTAATTTTGTTTTCCTGCGGGGCTGATTATTTGTTGTATTTTTCTTTCCTGCCTGTTTGCAACTGCAATCAGTTGGGTTTTTGCTAGTACCATATAGTTCTTGGTCTAGCATTTTTAGTTGTAAATGGGTTTTGGTTCTGAGGGGTAGGATGGACCTCTCACCGCCCTCTCAGATCCAATTGCTTTGTTGGCAATTGCCATCCATTTTTTTTTTTTTTTTTTTTTTTAATGCTTACCTATGCATTATTGTTAATTCTACGGGTCTTGTTATTTGAAACACGTTTTGTTTTTCGCAGCTTGTGGTAGCAGCTTTGCACTTGCTGGTTATGTACATATGTTTATGGATTAGATTACTTGTGCAGAGACATTTTCTCTGCATATTCATTAATTATTGTTTAATACTTAACTTATTATTTTGATTTGTTATACTTAGATTTAAATTTAGAGTTGCTTTTGATTCGGTTAACTAATTTATTTGTACAGTATTTATTGGTTTTGCCTTTGGCATATCTTTGCCTTGGGTGAGTTCTGTTTGTCTCTGTGTTTTGTATATATGTTTCTGCATTTCTTCTGGTTGACTATTTCTGTTAATTTCTTGGTTGACTAATTTTTCAGCCAAGATTTTAATTACTTATTTTGTAAATATTGTATTATTTTACTCTCTGCTTATGCAGTGTAATTTGTTAATATGTTTACTGCTATGTTTCATATCGGTGACATAAGTATTTATTATTTATCTTAATTTATTCTTTTAAGTGGCTATCTAATAGCCACTTGTACATTACCTATGTTCTTTCCTTGAGACTTTTCTTTTTCCCCTTGTCGGTGCAAGTTGGGCTTCCTTCCCGGCTAGGGGAATCTTTCTTTCAAAATTACAAGCCTTCAGGCTTCAAAATTTTACCTCTTCAAGCTCTCTCGCTTGTTAGATTTTTCAACTAGTGTTTTCCTCTTTCCTCTTTTTCCCGAGAGAGTGTTTTGCTCTCTTTTCTTCTTCTACTTTCTTTTCTCCTACTTTATCCTCCCTATTCCTTATTTATTATAACCGGGATTACACTTGTTGGAATCCCACTAAGTGTAATTTAGATAGTTCCTGGAGCGCCTCCACGTAGCTAGGGACAAGAGTCGGGACGCAGGTAGCTTGCTCCCTGCCTCCCGGCTGCTAAGACTCCAGGGCCGGCAAACAACAACCATCACAACACACATATATACTTACACACACTTGCCGGCTATAAATAACCTACAGATGCTACAGCGGTATATAGGGGTAACCCTGGAGGCCGCAATCAATACAAGAATACCTTGTCCTTAGGGAAGCGTGGAGGCCATGATCGAATGAAATTTCACGAAATTGTGTCTCATAGAAATAATGTTTTACTTACACATCCTCATAATATATAACAATTATAAACCAGGTTTATTTTTTACACGTCGATGTTTAATAAGAAACTTGCTAAATCTGAGTTACTTTGAAGAAAGGATCCATAGTAGAACTTAGTTTTGTCAGCTAAATCCACTGCTCTTTTGGAGGGTTCATACTGTTCTGCCTATTTCCGTTTAATTTGGGCAGAATATTCTAGATCCATATACGTAATGGATTGTCAATCTTTCTTCACTGTGTAGATTTTGAATTGTACTTATTAAATCTGTGTATATGATAACAAGTGGTATAGTATTGACA
Organism: Mastigoproctus giganteus; assembly: GCF_048544385.1. NCBI lineage: Eukaryota > Metazoa > Arthropoda > Arachnida > Uropygi > Thelyphonidae > Mastigoproctus > Mastigoproctus giganteus. The sequence goes on along the minus strand of NC_143579.1, from coordinate 219,132,833 downwards.
TGCAAAATTTAAGACTGTGATAATTGCAGTTTTGCACAGTAAATCTGCTGCACTCAATTGGAACTTTATGACATTGGGTAAACTGCATATATTTTATATGCAGTTTATATTTTTCAGCAAACTATGCATATTAGGCTGACAGTAATATGTTCTGTTGGCAGTGGAACTTTTCCCCCTGCTGGAAATGATAATTTGCATGGTGGCCAACCCATCAAGAAGGCCATACTTCTTGATGGGTTGGCCTGCAAAAGTTCTCCCATTTTAGAGAGAAAAGGTTAACTACTCAAAAAAATTAACAGGACAAAATGTTTTTCATGAAAATTTTATTGCTGAATAGCGTTTCCAAGTATTTGACACAATAGGTCCTGGCATGCAAATTTGAGTATCCAATATCTATTTACCACCTTACAGATCCACACATTATGCAAATTACGTATTCATGCCTATAAAACAAGGGTTGCATCCACAACTTCATTCCCGTTTTTTGGTTTTCTCAATGAGATTGCCACCTCTTCAGTACAGCAAATCATTGTCATTTAGATGATTCTTTGAGATAGCATGCTGTTGGATGATTTGAAGCAGGCAGCATGTTAGCTTCTTCTGTCACAGTGTCATCTCTGCCCTAAGGAAGCACTTTCAGGAGACATGAACCATTACAAGAGCTGGCAAAGGTCACCTGGGGGCTACCCAGAGACCACTATCTGGCTCTAACAGCAAGACTGGTCCTACTGTCATCAATTGACTCTTGAAGCTACTGCAACCACATGTGAAAACATTTCCACCCTCACTGTGCTAAGGCTCAACTCAAGTGGATTTTATGCAAGGAAGCCAGTGGTTTGCATTTCATTAACCCAAAACTGCAGCAGAGCTCAAACTGGTGCTATGACTTGGAGCCCTAACAATCAGGTTAGAGTTCTGTTCTCTGATGAGTCCTGTATTAGTCTATGAACAGGTCATAGAAGTTTGATCTGGAGATGAGGAATGTAGAACCAGCCCTCTGTCAGAGAAATGGACACTTATGGTGGGGTAGAACAGTGATCAATAGCCCCCCACCCCTCTTCATGTTTTTTGATAGGAGTACCATAACTGCACAGTGGTCCTAAGAACAGATCCTCAAACCACATGTGGAACTTTAGGAATGATTGGCACAGATTTTCTTTTCATGCACAATGCCACTCCACAAGTGGAGGAGGAATACCTTGAAATTGAAAATACTCGACTGCCATGGCCAGCACAATCACACTGAAATTTGATCGAACATATGTGGGATGCCCTTCAGTGTCTTATTGCATGTCCACAGTCAACTCCTCATTCACTTTGAGCCAAGGTCTGCACTGATAGAAGAATGGTATTTGTTGCAAACAGAATCTTATAGACAAATATATTGAGTATGATTCACCACTACTGGGCCTATCTAGGAGTATCAGTACTGATGTCATGTGACAATATTTTGGAGCATCTTGTATAGACTTTTTAATGATTTTTTTTTGGCAATTCTTGCACAACCCCTGTGAATGTCCCTTATACCCGTCCAAAGTTTTGTGCTTTTTCCTCATTTCATTGTTATTCTATACCAAACACCACCATACCAAATATTGGTCCCACTTTTTTGCAATATTTGTTCTGCTTTGTTGAGCAGCACAGTTTAAAGTTTTGTTGCATAACTTAAGTTTCTCTGCATAGATATATGTAAAGCAAATTATGAGAAGTCTCTGGCAAAGAACACAAAGAAAAACAGCAAAGACTTCTGTCTTTATTAACAGTAGGAAGGGGTGAATCACATTGGGCCACTTAATGTCTATGGGTGGACCTTGCTCAGGTTGCAGAAAAATTGAATAAGTATTTTGCATCCACATCCAGAATTGTGGAGAGAAGGGGATGGCAGAAGCTTAAACCAAGGAGCTAAATGACTGATAACTGAAAAAAGTGGAGGAGAAATTGAGGATGGACATAATGCACCTGAGGGGGTGGATGGAATCTATCCAATTATATTAAGGGAGGCAAGCAAACTTAGCCATAATTATGAGTATCATAGGAGTCCCTATGGGCTGGAGAAGTGCAGATGTATTCCCAATTCATAAAGGAGGATAAAAAGGCAACATGAGTAATTAGCTCAGTCTGTTCCAGGGAAAATAACGGAATCACTGGTTAATGAAGTAATGTATGAAGATTTGGATAGCCATGGTCATGCATGGATTGTCAAGGAAAGTTCCTGTTTAACCAATCTGATGACTTATGATCAGTGATCAAGGAGCTGGATGCAAAAAATAATTTTGATATCATATACTTTGATTTCAGGAAGGCTTTTGACACTGTTGCACAATTATTGTGCAAACTGGAGCAGTAGCATTAACAGCAAGTTACTGCTGGGGATAAAGGGATGCTCAAGCAGAAGAGTTTATCAATGGCACTGCTTTCTCCAGTTTCAGTACTAGGTCTATTGCTGTTTTTTTTTATATTTACCAAATGATATCGATAAACTTATATCAGGCTGAATGTCTAAGTTTGCAGTTGATACAAAGGTTGGCAGGGTGGTTGATGACAGTCATCAGCATGAGCTACTGCAACAAGATCTAGGGAAAATTGTGTTGATGGGCTCACTTGTTATTTGGTTTTTAGGAGCATTATCAACTAAGGCCATATTGCTCCAGGGATATGCTATCATTCCCTGACCTTTCTGCATCCTCCGTATTTGGTGGTCACAGGCTCAAACCCAGGTCTAATCAACAAGCATGTGCTATGCACTGCTGCTCCTGCCCACTGAGGCACTGAGAAATAGCACAAGTTTAACATTGCTGAATATTAAGTACTGCCATGGGTAGCAGTAACCCAACTGGATGGTATTACACTCAGGTAGTGCAGAATGAAAGACCTGAGGGTAATTGTGCAGACATGCTGCCAGGGCAGCTCATAGGGTTTAGCATATGATGCTAGAAAGCAAGCTTATACAGCATCAGCCAAAAAAAAAAAGCTTTCCATTTCCCCATTCCAGTCACTCCAAATGTGTCTAGTTTAGCCTTAAATTTATTTAAGCTATCAACTTCCAAAGATTGAAGTCTGTTCCAGCAATCAATTACCCACTAGCTAAAGGCAAACTTCCACACATCTATTCTACAACTTCTTTCAATTTGAATCTATGCCCCATCAGGTTCTTAGTCTGAGCAAACTGAAGTATCCCATCAGCATTTAGCCTGCTCAAACCATTCAAGGCCTTATACACCTCAATCAGATCACCTCTCAGGTGCCTAGTTTCCGGAAACTTGCAAAACTTAAAGCTTTTTTTTTAAAGCACACCTTGTTCCTCTCCAATCTTGTTGCCCTTCTCTGTACTCTTTCTAGTGCCTCTACATCCTTCCTAAAATGAGGCCCCCAGACCTGTACACAGTACTCAAGGTGTGGTCTGACCATTGCCTTATACAAAGGGATAATCACATCCCTGTCTCTGCTCTGCCATCCCATCTGCACTGCACAATTACCCTCAAGTCTCATTCTCCACCTCCCCGAATAGTACCACAGTTCGAGTTTCTCTTGGGTTACTGCTACCCATATGCAGTACCTCGAATTTGTCAATGTTAGACTTCAGTTGCCACTTCTCGGCCCATCTGCCTAATTTTCTAGATCCTGTTGCAGTAGTACTGTCTTTAGTGTCATTAACAACCCTGCCAACCTTTGTTATCAGTTGCAAACTTGGACATTAAGCCTGATATATACCTTCATCAATAAATACACAAAACAATGGGCCCACACCAAACCTGGGGAACTCCACTAATAACATTAGTCTACAAAGGGTAGAGTCCATTTATTATCACTCTGCCATCTCCCACCCTTTTATCCATTGCAGCAACTTACCCTTAATGCCATACTGCTCCAATCTGTATAGTCATCCATGTGCAACTGTATCAAAAGCTTTCCTGAAATCCAAGTATATATTAATTATTTATTTTTGCATCCAGTTCTTGTAACCTTTGTAGTATTCAATCAAATTGTTCAGACAAGACTTCCCCTTAACAAACCCATGCTGCCTGAACTATTACTACAGTCTTGTTTAGGTGATCTTGTATCACCTCTTTAACTAGTGACTCCATTACTTTCTCCAGAACAGAAGTTAAACTAATAGGTCTATAATTATTTGTCACCCTTTGAAGCCCCTTTTTGAATTGGGGATACATTTGCACATCTCCATTCCATGGGGACCTCCCTAAATCTAAGAGGATGCTCTCATAATTATGGCCAAGGGTTTGGTAACTTCCCTTGCTGCCTCCTCCAATATAACAAGATTGATTCCATCCACCCCAGGTGCCTTTATGTTTAACTTCAAAAAATTCTCCTCCACTTTGTTCTTAATTATTACAAAATTACTTAGCTCCCATTAGTTTAATAAACTTCTAGCATTCCCCTCCTTGAATAACTCAAGTGTGAATGTAGATGCAAAATACTCTTCAGTTTATCAGCTACTTGAGCAGGATCATCAATAGTCAAATCATTTATGTTAAGTAGACCAATCTGATTTATCCCCTTCTTTCTGGAGTTGACATAAGTAAAGAACTCTATTTTTCTTTGCATAAGATTTCTCATCTGCCTTTGCCTGCCTATGTCAATGATATACAGAAACTTTGCTAGCAAGGCTAAGGTGATTATGTAATTCCTTTAAGGCCAACTGCATCTAGAGTACTGTATACAGGTCTGGAAACCTTGATTTAGGATGTAGATCAGCTGGAACAGATGCAGAGAAGGACAATCAGATTGGTCAAGGGAACAAAAGAGTGCTCTTACCTAGAAAGGCTTCAGTTCTGAAAATGGCATTTTTGACACAAGGGAGATGCTGAGGTGTTTAAATCCTTGAAAATTGGGGAAGCTGAATGACACACACACAGGGGCGGGACATGTTTGGAAGTTCGCCCTCAGTCAGCAGGTGGTTGATTGTTGGAATATGCTTCCATATTGTTGTGGATAGGTTGAATAAATTCAAGCGAGAACTAGACAAATTCTTGGAAGGTACAGATGGGTGAACTGTTTTTTTTTTTTGGTTAATGCTATATAAGTTTGCATCACTTGCCATTACTCTACTAACACTAGAAGCTCTTGATTGGCAAATGTATGATTTGCACCAATAGCTAGGCAAATGGCCACTATTGTATAAGACAACCCATCAGAGCCCTTGGTTTAGCACAGCTATAGAAGAGTACAGAGCCATAAACTAGTCTTGATCATATTATCACATGGTACAGATGCAGCAGTAAATCAGTCAGCTTGCCATGTTGTGGCAGATAAGCTACCTTAAGATGTTTAGTTTCAGGAATGCTATCTGAAAGTATTTTAATATTAAGAAGGAATTTAAAGTATTGTTTTGTGCACTTTAGCACCCATCAGACCATTACTGAAAATGGTGCCCTGCTGATCTTTTATACTCTTTACAACAAAAAGATCTTGAATATATTTTTTACCTGCAAAAATGTCAAAAGCTCTGCATATGAAATTCAAAATAGTCTTTCCATAGGAATATCAATCTATTTCTACATAGAGAAAAAGAATACCTTTTTTTTTAATCAAAATTCAAACGCTCCAATCAGTAAGTTATTTTTTATTGAAACCAGCATCACATTTTGAAGGAAATTCTTAGTGCCACCAATCCTCTTCTTAGAGGATCTATACATTTTTGCCTTAAAATGTAAGGCAAACTTAAATTAGCTCTATTCTAAACAAAAACAAACTAGGAAAATTATCAGTTCTGTGAAAAATGTGCAATTTCTGCACTAACATTTTCTTCAAATGAGTTCAAGAAAACTTCTCTGCAATTATTTTTTTCATTGCAACTAAACTCTTCAGATCAATAACCTAGAAATTAGAAGTTCATTTATTTGGTTTTGGCCGTCCCATTCCACGGCCCTGAGTAGAACCACCCCGTGGAGGTCCACCACGTCCACCTCTAGCACCAAAGGCACCTAAAGGGAAAAAAAAAGGAATATTTAACAGAGGGAGTAGATATCTAATTAGAGAATTACTAATATACACATACTACTTCCTTTATTATCAGAAATAAAAGTTTTTAGCATATCATTGGTGGTGCCATCTAACAGGCTATCAATTTTCTTTATTGCTGAAAAAAAAAAAAAAAAACAAAAGTTCAGCACTTTTCTGGGAGCATACTAATTCTTGCTCTTTTGCTCATGGATTTCAATGTTTATTTAACACTATTTTCACAAAATATTAAATTTTTGCACCTGCTATTTTAATTGCAAACAAACTTAATTCTTCTAAAAATAAAGGAAATATTAAGTGCATAATATTGGCATGCGGTGTATTTCTGATTATACTTCAGATACTGAAAACTTTGTTACAAGTTTTGTTTATAGCATTCCTACTTTTAACACAGATTTAACACAGATTTCTGATCCAATGGAACAATGTATTTAACCTTTAGCACTTCTGCTTTTTTTTTTTTTAAAACAGCAAGTAGGAGTATACCCAGATATAACCCTCTTCATTATTATAGAATTGAAATAAAGTGGTTGAAATCAGATTAAAATTCACACTTTACCTGTGTTCAATTTCAATCAATTGTTCTCACTGAAGACCAGGTATCTGGTGCTAAGGTTTCAGCTTTTTTTTTATTTTAGAGAAAAATACCAATATTCTGGTTAAGTTGCTAAAAAGTTCAGACTGAAGGTGCCAAAAAGTACTGCTTTATAAACTCTTCAAAAATCAATCTACCAAAAATATGAAAAATTATCCTATAAAAAGGCTAATTTTCTTTAGTTCTTTTGGGCTAACCCCCAAAGAAGGGGTTAAAAAAATTTGCTGAATTTACTGGTACCTATTTTATACAATAATCCATCCACACAAAATGAACAGAACCATAGCAATAACACAACTGCCTGATAATGTAAATAAGTATAAGTTGCAATAATGGCAGTGCCTTTATTGCAACTTACACTTGGCACAAAATTGTATTCAAAAAATTGAATTTTTGTTAAATATAAGTGGCATGATGTAAGTTTATGCAAAAATCAATATTTTTTGTTAATTCAGTTTTTAATATAACCTTACTATTTTTCAAAGAACAATTTATCTTGTCTGGGCATAGTAGTGGTGGTGGTGGTGGTGACATGTGAAAGCATGTGTATGAGCTTATGCAGCATCAGTCAAAAAAAAAAAAAAAAAAACACCATTCCCTCCAAATGCCTGTCCAGTTCCACCTTAAATTTATTCAACCTATCAACTTCCACAATGACAGATGGCAGTTTGTTCCAGCAATTAACCACCTGCTGGCTAAAGGCACATTTCCACACATCTATTCTACATCTGTCCTTTCTTAATTTAAATTTATGCCCCCTTAGGTTTGTAATCTGAAAAAGTGGAAGGATCCCATCAGAATTCAGCATCCTCAACCCATTCAAGGCCTTATATACCTCAATCAGATCACCGTGCAGGTGCCTAGTCTCCAGCCACTGCAATTTGCAGAACTTAAGCCTCTCTTGATAAGAGGATCCCTTCATTCCCCTCACCAATCTTGTTGCCCTCCTCTGTACACACTCAAGTAAATCTACATCCTTCCTAAAATGAGGCCTACAGACCTGTAAACAGTACTCAAGGTGTGGCCTGACCATTGCCTTATACAGAGGGATAATCACCTTTTCCCTGCTAGCAAAATTGCTATATATCATTGACAAAACCCCATGACCTGCCCTGGCAGTCTGTCTGCATTGCTCAGAAAAATTTCATATCTGCCTGCACAATTACTCCCAGATCTTTTTCATTTTCTACCACCTTAAGTGTAGTACCACACAGTTGGTACGTTTCTCTAGGGTTCTACCCTAGAGAAACGTACCCATATGCAGTACTTTGCATTTGTCAAGGTTAAACTTCTGTTGCCACTTCTTAGCCTGTCTGCCGAAATTATCTAGATCCTGTTGCAGTAGCACACTGCCATTAACAACCCTGCCAACCTTTGTATCATCTGCAAACTTTGACATTAAGCCTGATATACCTTCATCAATATCATTGATAAATATACAAAACAACAGTGGACCCAACACTGAACCCTGTGAGACTCCACTAATAACATTAGTCCACGAAGAGCAGCGCCCATTGATTACCACCCTCTGTCTTCTCCCACTTAACCATCCTTTTATTCGTTGTAGCAACTTACCCTTAATACCATTCTGCTCCAATTTGGACAATAGTCTTTCATGCACAACAGTGTCAAAAGCTTTCCCAAAAATCCAAGTATATGATATCAAAATTATTTTTTGCATCCAGTTCCTTTGTAACCCCTCATAATATCCTATCAAATTTGTCAGACAGGACTTTCCCTTAACAAACCCATGCTGTGTCTGAGTTACTGCAGCAGTCTTGTCTAGATGATCCTGCAATGCATCTTTAATCAGTGACTCCATTATTTTACCCGGAACAGAAGTTAAACTAACTGGTCTGTAATTACTCGTATCACCCTTCGATCCCCCTTTGTGAATTGGGGATACATTTGCACATCTCCAGTCTGTGGGAACCTCCCCTGAGTCTAAGGATGCTCTCATAATTATGGCCAAGGGTTTGCTTAGCTGCTTTGCCACCTCCTTTAATATAACTGGATAGATACCATCCACCCCAGGTGCTTTTTGTATGTTTAACTTCAACAATTTCTCCTCCACTTTGCTCTCAGTTATTACAAAATCATTAAGTATCCTGCTACAATTTGATAACCTTCTGCCATTTTCAAACCTTAATAATTCCTCATGTGTGAATGTAGATGCAAAATACTCATTCAGTTTGTTTGCTGTCTGAGAAGGATCATCAACAGTAGAACCATTGATGTCAAGTGGACCAATCAGATTCATCCCCTTCCTTTTAGCGTTTATATAAGAAATTCTTGCTGTTTTTCTTAGCATCTTTTGCCAAGTATTTCTCGTAATCTGGCTTCGTCTGCCTAACCTCCTTTGTGACCTGATTACAGACTAGCTTATATCTGGCATAGGCTTCTGAGTTGCTTGATAATTTATATGCATCCCATGCATTTTTCTTCTGTTATGGATCTCATTAGTTCATTTGATAACCATTTAGGCATAAACCTTGAGCAGTATTTCTTAATAGGTATGAAACTTTTAGTAGCTTCCCACTTAGAATTTACTGTTGGTAACACTGTCAGTTTATCCCACTATACAGAATTTAAAAAAAAAAAAAAAAAAAAAACTGAGACCACTGTACTCACCTTTACGGAAGCAAAAACCCTTTCCTTTACTCCTGATGGTAATTATATCTTTAAGTAAATCTCACATCAATACACTGTAATCACTGCCACCTAGTGGTTCCTTTATCTGCAAATTCTTAATACACGAATGATCACTGCTGATAACCAGATCAAGAGTATTACTCTCTCTGGTTGCCTCTCTAACATGCTGCTGCAGAAAACAATCATCCAATAAATCCACAAAAGTCTGACTAGTGTGTGAGTGACCAACCACATGTTCCTGTCAATATCTGGGAAGTTAATCCCCATTATAAGCCATTCTGATTTATTGGCCCACTATTTCTCTGTATAATTGTTCATTGTACTCATTCGAGTCATTAGGCCTATAACACACTCCTACTCTTATTTTTCCTTTCGCAGTGCTTATGTTACACCAAACTGACTCAACAGTGCATTGTTCATCTATATCAACTGGGTGCACTTCTTTTGATTTTGTTTTTCTTAATTAACAGCATAACACTTCCTCCCTTTCTATACACATTGTACTCCAAATTCCATTTCTGCATTCCTTATATCTGTGTGACACCACGTCTCTGATATCCCAACAATATCTGCCTTTGATGTCTTGACCAACACTTTAAATTCATTTACTATAATTCTAGCATTTGGTATACATGCTCCTATTCCTAGTTACCCTAACACATCCCATATACCTACCTATTTCAGGATAACTGCCATCCGTCCCTGAAACCCCCAACACCCCTCGCTCCAGGTCACTACTTATTCTAATAGAAGTTGTGCAAGAATCACCTTCACCTCTTCCTACAGCTACTGTTAAACTATTAAGTCCTTGTATCCCCCAAGCTAGCAGTTTTCCGATCCACCTAACGCTGCCTCAACAGCATCAGCAAATATTCTTGCACCCTTTCTATTTAAGTGTATCCCATCCCCGTAGAAGCAGTCTCTTCTGTTAACAAGTACAGACCAGGCTGAGAAAAATTCTACCCCTTGAGCCTTGCACAATCTTTAAGGGCTAAATTAATCAACAAGGCTCTCATCATATACTCCCTCCTATTGTGTCTGGGCAGAATTGCAGACACTTTCAAATTCAACCCTAATTCTCAGCTTTTGTTCAACAGTGATCTGTACTTGTTAAGTAATTCTGTCGGTCTCCTACTCTTAATATCATTAGTGCCAATGTGTACAACTATCACCTTTTGTGCCCTTAAAAGATGTTATCCGCTCTACAATGTCATCAACCTTTGCCCCTGGCAGACATACCCTGGTCCTGTTCCACCTATCCTTTATACAAAGCATGTTATCAATTTCCCTGACAATAGAGTCACCAACAACTATTAGTTCCTGTGGACTAGCACATTCTGCCTTGGGGGTTGCCACTGTGTTGCGTGATGACCAAATGCAAGCTCTGGCGTTGATATGGGCAGCTGAGAGCCTGATGGGCCCCTCAATTTAGATCTTTCGAGGGTATCCACCCTGTCCTTCAAACTCTCATATAGGCCCATAACAATGGCGAGTTGCCTGATTTCCTTACACCGTGCACACACAAAGACATCCCCCATGGCAATATCATGTTCCGTTCCAGAGAGTTCGGCAAACATTTCACAAGTTGCACATTTTTTTAGGCTGTTTCGCGTTGGAGAATCGCCCGCCCTCAGTTCTCCCAAGTCACAGTACTCCTGCCACTTTGTGCCCGTTGCTTTGCTGCTCTAGTTTGGAGCATGCTATTTTAAATTAATAAGATTAAAAAATTAAATGTTAATACTATGCTATCTAATAGAAACAGTGAAGCATATTAATCTATATAATTATGCGTTAGAGCTACCTGGCTATCTGAATGAAAAATTTGAATTCCCTACCACTATATACAAAAACAATGGCTGCAAGATTTGAACGAAATAATTGTTTTATGTAAATTAAGTAGTAATCCACAAAAACTATCTAAATTAAAATAACCAGCATAACTATAATTCTATGTATTAAGTACAATATAAAATAACAATTATGTAAATAAAAAGGCAAACATCACTTTTTCAGAGCCTGTAACTCACAGCTGTAATTTTTAAAGAGAGTCAGTGCCCTCAGAGTCATAATTAAACTAGATGCAGACAAATTAAACGCGACCAATAATAATCTTCATTCTCCTAGATATTAGTACAGAAATTCTACAATTTATAAATATTAGTCCTCAGAACCTGTTCATAAAGTGGGAGAATTTCTGGTATATAATTTGAGGATGCAAACCAAAATTTTTGCCTGTTCATGTGTATCATTGATGCTATATTTGAGGCAGGGATTCTCAATGGAGCAAAAATTGGTTTTTGGGGGGCAAACCCATTGTAATACACCATGGGTATTACAATGGTTTGTTGCCATCCAAAGTTCATCAATACCCAACAACATCCTATTCCTTAATATTTAATTTCTCTCATTGGGTTTTTCCACTGAGACATCTGATTTTTAATATACAGATATTATATTAGGAATGAGAAATTGATAAAAAGGAAGATGGTGGGCATGATTTAATTCATGCCACCACTGCTTGTTTAGACATTAAATGTCTGAGTGCTTTCAGAGGTAATGTCTCACAATTCTTGGCATTTGCACCTTTCTGACAGCTGCTACCTTGGTAGTGGTATGGTTTTATTCTTTTGTTTCATTGGTCAATATGAGACATGGATGGGATGAGGAAATGATAGCATTAGCATAGGCATTTGATGCAAGAAAGCAAGCTTATGCAGCATCAGCCAAAAAAAAAAAACTTCCACTTCACCCCTCCGTTTGTTCGAAATACCTGTCCAGCTGAGCCTTAAATTTATTTAGGCTATCAACTTCCACAACAAGGGATGGAAGTCTGTTCCACCAACCAACTACACGCTGGCTAAAGGCAAATTTCCACACATCTATCCTGCATCTGTCTTTCCTCAATTTCAATTTATGCCCTCTCAGGTGATTATTCTGAGCAAGAGGAAGAATCCATCAGCATTGAGCATGCTCAAACCATTCAAGGCTTTATACACCTCTATCAGATCACCTCGCCGGTGCCTAGTCTCCAGACACTGTAATTTGCAAAACTTAAGCCTTTCTTTGTAAGAGCAACCCTTTGTTCCATTCACTAATCTTGTTGCCCTTCTTTGTACTTGTTCCAGCAGCTCTACATCCTTCTTGAAATAAGGCCTCCAGACCTGTATACAGTACTCAAGGTGTGGTCTCACCATTGCCTTATACAAGGGAATAATCATCTCCTTATCCCTGCTAGAAAATTTCCTGTATATCATTGACAAGACACCATGAGCTACTCTTGCAGCCCTCTGCATGCTCAGAGAACTTCATATCTGCCTGCACAATTACCCCCAGGTCCTTTTCATTCTCTACCACTGTCAGTGTAGTACCACAGAGTTCATACATTGCTCTGGGGTTGCTGTTTCCCCATATGTAGTACTTTACATTTGTCAATGTTAAACTTCATTTGCCATCTCTCAGCCCAACTTTCCAGATCCTGTTGCAGCAGCATAGCGTCTGTAGTGTCCTTAATAACCCTGCCAACCTTTGTATTGTCTGCAAACTTGGACATTAAGCTTGATATACCATAATCAATATCATTTATAAATACATAAAATAATGGACCCAACACTGAACCCTGAGGGACTCCACTAATAACATTAGTCCATGATGAGCAGTGTCCATTGATTACCACTGTCTTCTTCCCCTCAACCATCCCTTTATCCATAGCAGCAATTTTCCTCCAATGCCACACTGCTCCAATTTGTGCAGCAGTTTTCCTTGTATCAAAAGCCTTTCTAAGATCCAAATATATAATATCAGAGTTATTCCCTGCATCTAGTTCTTTTGTGACTGCATCATAGTATCCAATCAAATTGGTCAGGCAAGACTTTCCCTTAACAAAACCATGCTGTGCCCGAGCTATAACTGAAGTCTTGTCTAGATGATCCTGCAGTGCTTCTTTAACCAGTTCCTCCATTAATTTTCCTGGAACAGGAGTTAAACTCACAGGTCTATAATTACTTGTCAGCCTTTGATCCTCCTTTGTGAATTGGGGTCACATTTGCACATCTCCAGTCTGTGGGTACCTCCCCTGAGTCCAAGGAAGCTCTCATAATTATGGCTAAGGGTTTGCTTATTTCCTTTGCTACCTCCTTTAATATAGTGGATAGATCCCATCCACCCCAGGTGCCTTTCTTTTGTTTATCTTCAACAATTTCTCCTCCACTTTACTCTCAGTTATTACAAGATTATCTAGCTTACTGCCTGAGTTGAATACACCTCTGGCATTCCTCTCGCTGAATAACTCAGCATGTGTGAATGTTGATGCAAAATATTAATTTAGCATGTTACCTACCTGAGCAGGATCATCAACAGTCAAACCATCAATATCAAGTGGACCAATCTGATTCATCCCCTTCCTTCTAGAGTTTAGATAAGTAAACTCTTTGCTGTTTTTCTTTGCATCCTTTGCCAAAGATTTCTTGTAATCTGCCTTTGCCTGCCTAACCTCCTTTGTAACTTGGTTACAAACCAGCTTATATCTATCATAGGTTTCCATTTCACCCATTAATTTATATGTATCCCATGCATTTTTCTTCTCTGCCATATGTCTCATTAGTTTATCTGACATCTATTTAGGCCTAAACCTTGAACAATATTTCTTAGTTGGTATGTAAAGCCTAGTAGCTTCCAAGATATGTTCTTTGAATGCTTCCCATTTTGAATTTGCTGTTGGTAACATCATCAGTTGGTCCCACTGTATAGAATTTAAATACAGTCTCAAACCCTCATAGTCACCTTTACAAAAGCAAAATCCCTTCCCTTTACCCCTGATGGTATTTACATCTGAGTAAATCCCACTTCGGCACACTGATCACTGCCACCTAGCAGTTAATTTATCTGCAGATTCTTAATGCATGAAGAATCAGCTACTGATAATCAGATCAAGAGTATTACTCCCTCTAGTTGCCCACCCAAACATGCTGATGTAGAAAACAATCATCCAATAAATCCACAAAAGCCTTGCTAGTCTGAGTAACTAACCCACAAATACCAGTCAATATCTGGGAAATTAAAATCCCCATTATAAGACTCTCTGATTTACTGGCCCACTATTTCCCTGTACAGTTTCTTATTATACTCAGTCATTAGGCCTATAGCACACTCCTACTCTCAATTTTGATCTCCCAATGCTTATGTCACACCAAACTGACTCGACAATGCACCGTCTAGTGATGTTGACTGGCTTCACTTCTTTGGATTTTGTGTTTCTTAACTAATAGCATAACCCCTCCTCCCTTCCTATCTTCATTGTACTCCCGAAATTCTAGTTCTGAATTCCCTATATCTGTGTGACACAGTCTCTGATATCCCAACAATATCCGCCTTTGATTTTTGGAGCAATACCTCAAATTCATTTACCAAATTCCTAGCATTGGTGTACACACAAGTATACATGCACCTGTTCCTATTCTTAGCTACCCTAACACAACCTATGTGTTTACTTGTACCACATGATATTTCAGCGGTCTCTGAAATATCCTGCATCCCATTTTCCAGGCCACTGCTCATTACAATAGAAGCAGTGCAAGAATCACTTTCACCTCTGCCAGTGGCTACTGGCAATCTATTCATCCTTGTATCCCCAAGCTAGCAGTTTTCTGACCCACCTAACACTGCCTCGATAGCATCATCAGATATTCTTGCATCCTTTCTATTTAAGGGTATCCCATCCCTGTAGAAGCAGTCTCTCCTGTTAACAAGTACAGACCAGGCTCAGAAAAATTCTGCCCCTTGAGCCTTGCACAATCTTTCCAGGGCTGAATTAATCAACAAGGCTCTCATCATATACTCCCTCCTATCATGTCTGGGCAGAATTGCAGACACTTTCAAATTCAACCCTAATTCACAGCTTTTTTTTTCAACAGTGACCTATACTTGTTAAGTAACTCTGCCGGTCTCTTACTCTTAATATCATTAGTGCCAACATGTACAAATATATCACCTTTTGTGCCCTTAAAAGATGATATCCGCTCTACGTCATCAACCTTTGCCCCTGGCAGACATGCCCTGGTCCTGTTCCACCTATCTTTTTACAAAGCATGTTCCCTGTTTCCTTGACAATAAAGTTACCAACTACTAGTTCGTTTGGGCTCAGCACATTCTGCCTTGGGGTTTGCCGCCGTGTTGCATGATGACCAAATGCAAGCTGTGGCATTGATGTGGGCAGCTGAGAGCTTGATGGGGACCCTTAATTTAGATCCTTCGAGGGCATCCATCCTGTCCTTCAAGCTCTCATATAGGCCAATAACAACACAGATGTCGCGTGATTTCGTTACACTCCTTACATCGTGCATACACAAAGACATCCCCCCCCCCATGGCAATATCATGTCCTGTACCTGACTGCTCCAGAATTATGCAAGCAGTGCATTTTAAGAGGCTGTGATTCAGAGGGCAACTGCCCCCTCAGTTCTCCCCTGAGCCACTGCACTCCCACTGGCTTGAGCCTTTTGCTTTGCTGCTCTGGTCAGTCATGATTTTGATTTAATTTCAATACAAAATTATAACCCTAAACTTGTATCCCAACACAGTTATAACGCTATATTTTTCAGTATTATCTACTAGTTCCATTTATATAACTTCCATATAAAGTTATGTATTAATTAAGTTATGTTTGTAATCTAAGTCATTATATGTATTTAGTTAAAATAACAATTTAATTGACAATGAAGTTTAACAGATTTTACTGATTAATTGACAATATTATATACTATAATAGGCTTACGCTATCTAGTTCGGGATATAACGTGTTGTATAAAAATGGCAGCAAGTTACGAACAGTAAATCTACGGACACAAGTATTAAGTTCCAAATCTCGCTGTCTCAATTCAGAATAAACTAAGGATCCTGACTAGGTCTATAAGCTACTAATAGAAAATAATTTGATGTAACAATTGGTCAATAAAGCGGCTAAATATGGCTAAAAAACTTCTCGTTCAGCAGAGCTGCAACTTGTAATACATGGATTTGATACCCTTACCGATACTTTTATGCAATTACAAGGCCGAGTAAAGAATAAATACATCAGATTAATCACAAAATAATGCTATACTACAAATCAAAAAAGTTTTAGAAAAACAATT
Organism: Mastigoproctus giganteus; assembly: GCF_048544385.1. Taxonomy (NCBI): domain Eukaryota; kingdom Metazoa; phylum Arthropoda; class Arachnida; order Uropygi; family Thelyphonidae; genus Mastigoproctus; species Mastigoproctus giganteus. The sequence goes on along the minus strand of NC_143579.1, from coordinate 219,116,481 downwards.
TCAAATCAATAAATAAAAAATCTGCTTAGCAGCTTTGAACACTTCTGGCTCCCACTAGCCTTGTCAGCAGACGAGGTTGATATTGAACCTCTTCAGCAGACAAGGTCAAAATTGTGTTGATAATGAACAGTATGTGAGGCTTCTTTAATATACAGAAGTCAGATGGCTTTCTAAAGGAAGCTAAGATTTTTAAAAAGTGAAGGAGACAGATTTAGCAAAGACTAGCAAGCACAAACATTATATGGCTTGGATTTTTTGAACTAATGAATAACTTCAAGGGAAATTAAATACGGTGATAGACTGCAAATGCATATTAAAAGCATTCACTGAAAAACTGGAAATATTTGAAAGCAATTTAATGAGAAAACAATTTCATGGTATGCAAGAGTTAGCTGAAATAAATGAATTTCTTGTAGAGAATGACCTTAAGAATTATTCAGATCATGTGTTCTTTAAAAGAAAAATAGATTTTCAGATTTATTTTCTTTTGAAGTGAAGCCATGTATGTTAGATCCAATTGGATGTGATGCCAGGTCTGGCTAGTGAAGAAATTCAACTCATTGAATTAAAATATAACAAAGAATGCAAATATAAATTCGAAAAAAGGTGGAATGGCAGAGTTGTGGGGATCAAACTAAACTTGTTTATCCAACAATGTGGTATGAAATGGCCTAAGTACTTCTTTGTTTTCCAACATCTTATATGTTGGAAGTGGTTTTAGTTAATATTTCAGTAAATAAAATATTAAAAAAGAAATAAAGAATTCATATTTTCAAGAGGAGACATCAGAATTAGACTTACTAACATCATACCAAACATTGAAGTTTTAGCTAAAAAGCATCAGGCCCAGGGGTCCCACTGAATAAAAAAAGTAATGTATTTTCTTGTTTAAAATTTCATGGGGGCAATTAGAAAAAAAAAAAAAAGTCTAAAAAAAGCTCTTTAGGAGGCAATAATTAAAAAAGGTTGAGAAATGCTGATTTAAAGTACGCACTAATCTAATAGTCTAGTGAACTGAATCTAGGAGAAACAAAGTAATGCAGCATTTATGTTGTTGTAGTAGTGGCATGTGATGCAAGAAAGCAAGTGTATGAGCTTATGCAGCATCAGCCAAAAAAAAAAAAAAAAACACCACCACACCATTCCCTCCAAATGCCTGTCCAGTTCCTCCTAAAATTTATTCAACCTATCAACTTCCACAATGACAGATGGAAGTTTGTTCCAGCAATTAACCACCCACTGGCTAAAGGCAAATTTCCGGACATCTATTCTACATCTGTCTTTTCTTAATTTGAAAATATGCCCCCTAAGGTTTGTAATCTGAACAAGTGGAAGGATCCCATCAGAGTTTAGCATGCTCAACCCATTGTTTGGGAACAATGCAAAAGCTATCATTCCAAAATCTTGCAACAGCCTGACAAAGTTCACTAGATTTGGGAATATGTACTCTTAATTACTGCAATTTATTTTAAGTTGCCTTTCTGGAATTTAAAGGAACCTACAACTCTCCTAATGTAGCAAACACAAACAAGGCTATGCAAAGCAGAAACAGGTTGAAGAGTGTGCAAGAACTAGCAGAACATCTCAACAAGGAGTTAAGCCCACTTAATCACATGCCATTTCAGCAATTTACCAAAGAACCAAGCCTTAGCCCTATATATATATGTTGATATAGTGAAAAGAGGAAAGAACAAAGGCAATGAAGGAGAAGGGCACATACTGTTAGGTGGTGGCAGGGGAGAGACAAAACTGATAAGGAATCATTAATTATGATTATTTGTAAATGGTACCTAATCCATTGTTCTTGGGACAGTGAAAAATCTGGTTCTATTAAGTTATTTGGTTTTTAGGAGCATTAGCAACTAAGGCCATATTGCTCCAGGGATATGCGGTGGTCATTCCCTGACTTTCCCCACATCCTCTGTATTTGGTGGTCACTGGCTTGAACCCCAGTCTAATTTGGTCCTTGAGGTTGTCACAGACATTCTCCCAGATATGCCAGACAAGCTATACTTGCTATCTGGGAGTCTAAAACGCTGATGAAACTGATATTCGGGTGACACTCAAGTCAAGTGGACCCAATTTCGGAAAAGTCCGGACGGTCTGTGACAGCCAAATCCTCTGCTTGCACCTTCACGATGGTGGGACTGTTAGTAATCCTGGGTATAACCTCCATGCATAAGTACATGGTGGGTGACCACCCAGGTGTGAACCAACGTAAGCAGGGGTCGAGGTGTGGCGCCCACACCACATGGAGGAACACCGCCCCTCTATGTTACCAGGCAGTACTAGGTGGTAGATGACTCTCATCAACCGGTGAAATACCACCACTTTGCTTATTGGAGGCTTGAAATGGTGGAACCCATGTTTAGTCTCTAGAGCTAAGTTCCGGTCAACCTTTCCCTATCTCTTCCATCATGCAGTATGATTGATGACTTTTGAGGTTATGATGAAAGTCGTGGCGAGATCCAATATTCCTTACATTTCGAGGGTACAGCTCTAAAACGGTGTTCGCAGGCCGGCCGCTAGTTAGTACACCAGACTGAACCTATTGGTAACTCTCTAGGAAGCTTCCGGATCAGCTAGTGTATAATCTTGCTGCCTCTACTCTGCCAGATAGTGACTGGAGGGAGTCCGAGTAGTGTGTATGCGGGGAGCATTGTCGAGGCCACGTTATGTCAAGGATCTGGGTATATTCTTACCACATGTACGCCATATCCAAAAATTTCATTACTTCATACAGCATGTCCCACCTACTTTTCCTTACTATTGAATACACCATGAATTGTCAAACTAATAGAGCAAGCTTATCTGCGAAAAGATCTAAACCTCCCAAGGACTTCCTAATTCATTTCACAAATATACGTGGTCTCAATTCTAATCTCAACGATGTCCATTTCCACTTGCAGTCTGCCAAACCCCATGTACTTTTTCTGACAGAATCTCAGTTATCGGTTGATTCATCTACTGCTCATCTCAGATGCCCAAATTATTCGCTGTATGATTCCTTTCGCCTCAAAGGTGGTACTTGTGCATATGTCCGTTCTGATATTCCCTGTCAGAGACTTGGCAATTTGGAATCTCCTCTCTTTGATCTTCTCTGGCTTAAAATCTCTCTACCTCATTGTGTCAAATTCATCTGTTGTCTCTACCGTTCTCCCAACTCCACTAATCACTTGGAGCTCTTTGACTTCCTCTCTTTGCAACTAGACTTTCTCCAGTCCAACTTTCCTAACAGTGAAGTAATTTTCCTTGGTGACTTTAATGTTCACAACTCCAGCTGGCTTCCGTTTTCTAGTCACACCGACCCTGCAGGTCGAGATGCTGAGGCTTTTGCAATTACTAATGACCTAGCACAGATTGTTCATTTACCTACAAGAATACCGGACAATCCTAATCATACAGCCAATACGCTTGATCTTTTTCTCACAAACAACCCTTCTAAGTACACGGTCGAAGTGAGAGGTCCTTTAGGCACTTCAGATCACAACTTGGTGATTGTCTCTTCTCCAATGGAACCTTTATCTCATGGCTATTCCCAACCACGTGTTGTTTGGCATTACAAGAATGCAAAATGGGATGACCTGCGAGACTTCTTTTCTTCTTTCCCTTAGTCGGATTACTGTTTCAAAACTCCTGATGTCAACGTTTACTCAGATCGTGTCAGTGAAATTATTCTTGCAGGAATGGAATCCTTTATCCCACACTCCACTTTAAAATCTCGTCCTTTATCTAAAGCTTGGTTTTCCAATAAATGTGCTAAGGCTGTCCAAGAGAAGAATGTTGCATATCGTAATTGGCTTGTTTCTAACTCTTCAGTTTCATTTTCTGCCTACACCAAAGCTCGCAACAGTTGTAAAGCAGTTATTAACCAGTCCAAACTAGAGTTTGAACAGGCTAAGAGTAGAAAACTTGCTTCTTGCCCTAATGGTAGCCGAGCATTCTGGTCTCTTGCCAAAGCTATTGGCCGCAACTTTTGCCCATCTTTACTCCCACCTCTGTCCAAACCAGATGGTTCTGTTGCCACTTCAGCCAAGGATAAAGCTGACCTTCTAGCATCCCATTTTTCTTCCAGCTCATGTATTAATGATCTTGGTAAAATACCTCCCACCATTCCCAACACGCTCCATTCAATGCCTCCTGTGGTCTTCCGTCAAGAGGATATCAGAAGGATTTTGATGAATCTTGATGCTAAGAAAGCTCCAGGTCCTGATGGTATTTCTCCAGTTGTTCTCAAAACCTGTGCTCCTGAACTTACTCCTATTCTTTGCCGCCTTTTTTCACTTTCTTACTCCAAAGGTGTTTTTTCCTTCTGCTTGGAAATTTGCTCATATCCAGCCAGTTCCTAAAAAGGGTGACAAATCCCTCCCATCCAATTATCATCCCATTGCAATTACTTCTACTCTTTCTAAAGTAATGGAGAAATCAATTAACCGCCAACTCTTAAATTACCTAGAAACCTTCCGTCTGATCAACGATCACCAGTATGGATTCCGTCAGTGTCGATCCACTGGAGATATTCTGGCTTATGTTACCCATTTATGGACTAATTCAATGGAAAGGTTCGGTGAAACACAAGTAGTTGCTCTTGACATTTCAAAGGCTTTTGATCGTGTTTGGCATAAAGGTCTTCTAAACAAGCTTCCATCTTATGGTTTGCCAACTGTTTTTAATAATTGGTTATCCAGTTTTCTCTCTGATCGCTCACTGAGGGTGATGGTAGATGGCTCTCTGTCTTCTAACTTCTCCACTAATGCCGGTGTCCCTCAAGGTTCAGTTCTTTCCCCCACTCTTTTCCTCTTGTATATCAATGACCTTCTTCCATTGACTGGAAATCCTATCCATAGTTTTGCCGATGATAGCACATTGCATTCAACTTTCCATTTTGAGAAACCTTGTCCTGCTCAATCAGCTTCAACTTCTCGAAAATCTGCTACCAATTCCTTAAATGCCGATCTTCAGGTAATTCTCCAGTGGGGCAAAGACAACTTAGTTGATTTAAACCCTTCTAAAACTCAGTCTTGTCTTATATCTCGCAAAAAGGATTCTTCTACTCCTATGCTTATCTTTAATGACACTCCGATTTCTAGGCAGAATGATATATCTCTTTTGGGGATTACTCTAAATCTAATCTCTCTTGGCACAAGCACATTACAAATATTGCTTCCTCTGCATCTAAAAAACTTGGTTTTCTCTTTCACTCTCGGCGTTACTTTTCTTCCAAACAGCTGCTCACTCTGTATAAATCGCAAATTCGCCCTGCCATGGAATATTGTTCCCATATCTGGGGTGGTGCCCCCAAAACCTCTCTCCGGCTTCTTGATTCCATTCAGAAGAGGGCAGTTAGGTTAATTAATGATTCATCTCTAACAGTCTCTCCACTCGCTTTCTCATAGACGCACTGTTTCTGCTGCATGCCTCTTCTACAGATACTTCCATGGGCACTGTTCTTCTGAATTGGCTCCTATAATTCCTGCTCTCTCTTTCAAAACAGTCCGAACACGTGCCGCCACCAGCCAACATCCATTTACTGTCCAACTTCAAACCCACAGAACCAACTTTGCATCTTCCTCATTTATTCATTCAACTGCCGTTTTCTGGAACAACCTTCCTTCATACGTATTTCCTGAAAATTACAATCTACAGAAGTTCAAGTCCAATGTCAACAAATATCTTCTTTCGTCTTCTTAACCTCAAACCCAAGCACGGTACTAAGTACTATAGGTCCTAATACCTCTCGTGTTTGGGGTTCACAAAAAAAAAAAAAAAACTCCAAGAAACAAGTGCTATGCACTGCTGCTCCTGCCCATGGAGGTGCCGTTCTATTAAGTAACAAGTTGTATTACAGAGTGTGCAGATCAGAACAGCACAAGTCTAATTATAGAGGAATGCCTAGGAAAGTCTACTACAGTGTATTCAGCTCACAATGAAGATAGAAGGGAGTAAAGTATTAAACAGCAACAATTTGTGTCATTTCTCAAGGGATCGCAACACTTATTGTGGAAACTTGGTATTTCAATGAAAACCTAAATTTTGAATATCTTGCTTGCTCCAGTGTAGCAAACAACTGGCAAGTAGTTATCTTGTTTCTGTGAAAACAATCTTTCTGACACAACTAGGATAAGACTAGTGTAGGAACAAAAACAATTAACCTGAAATGTTAATACTTGTCTGGTTTTGCTGGGCATTCAAGAAAAATTCGATATACTTGCAATTTTCTGCAGAAAAATCATTTCATAAACTAGTGCAGTCAAGTTAGATCTTAATTAGGAAGGTGGGGGGAAAAAAAATTCAGATTTTTAGTGGTTGATTGATGGTTAATGCAGGAAAATTAGAGGATCACTTGTCGCTAATGCTGGTGTTAATAAACCTAGCTCATTGGATTATAGAACATTATGCCTGTGCATGTTTTTTTTATTAGATACCTTTTTTACCACACCAATACTTTTTTTTATTTAATTCTGTTGGCAATATTCTAAACAAGGTTCAGGCAAAAAGCCTCAAAAGAAAATTTTTCCTGTGTTTAATTTCAAGGTTATAATAAGCAGATGCAACTTTAAACAAAAACTATGAATTTTCTGACCATGAATTTTATTTAGTCACTTGCATGAAGTGGTTAAGAAGCTCTGCTTGCTACCAAGGGATTGCCAATGACAGTTTTTTTTGTTGTTATTGTGTAGTAACTGAAATATCAGTCTTCTCAGTATATTATAGGTTCTATAATATTCGTAGAAAATTTCTTTATGCAAATAAGAATAAAAACAGTTTTAACTTTAAGTTAAACTTAAATGGGTAGGTATAACATGCTAGTCAAATGTCTCCACCTACTGTAAATGATTGAGTGTATCTGTAAAATGTTTAATTTACTTAAACATACTACTAAAAATACAGTAGTAGCTGTTTTTAGTATAAACAGTACTTGATTTATCATGCTATTGATAATTGTCACCACTTGTTATTTCAGTATTTGTTTTTCACCCTCACATTAAGGAATAGCTAAAACCTTATGTTTCACTTATGTTTACTAGCAATTTTCTGAACAAGTTTTATTCTTGAATTGTACAAGATGTCTTACATGGCATTAATGATTTTTGTCAATGACAAGCTAGAGTCCAAATCAAAAAATGCAGCAGGGCCATTTCAAATGAATGGTGATTGCATGATCAGTATAGATAGTAAGCCTCAAACAGCAAAAAACTTACTTTCATAATACCATTTCTGGCAATAAAAGGGTTGAATTTATAAATTTACAAACACATGATACCCTATGTGTAGTCATCATTCTACAAGCATAAAATGGCTATGAGTGATGTGCCACACCACATCACTCTTAGTTAATGTATATGAACAAGCTTTTTATAAAAAAAAACTTTGATTTACAGCTCAAAGGAATAAATGTCCACTTTCAGCAACAAAGTCCAAACTTAATTTAATCATTATGCAATGAGTTTTCAGAATGCTAGAAATGTCAATGAATTTCTTTGACTAATTATGGCACATGAGTTCATTTAGGTGGCAACTAATGTGTTAAGCAGAATTCAAAAACCTAAAACATTACCCAAAAATGAAAAATCTGGGCACCTGTCACATGACCCAGTGTTTTTGCTATATTTTGGGTGCCATCACCACCAAGGTTTAGGCTTCTCAAATAACTAAACAAACTAGTCCTACAGTTGCAAAGATTTTTTAATGTGACAGACAAACACAATGAACCTTTATTCTACCTATTGAAACAATATAGAACACAGATTTTAATTAAAAATCTGTACCAAAACCTTTAAGATGAGCATTTTCTTTAGTTTGATTTTATAAATATAAATTCTCTAGAAGAAAGGTAAAGATCAAAATTAAAGTTGTTGAATACATACCTCTTCCTCCACCTCTACCTCTCTGAATTGCACCACCGCCACCACCACGTTTTATGTCACCTCTACCTCTTCCTTTTGCAAGTACATCTTCTTTTACCATATCTATAACCTCATCAGGAATCCTTAAATATTTTATTGTGCTGCCTCTAATATAGCATTCTGGCATTTTCCAAAATTTATCCCCATCCTAAAGTGAGAAGAAAAAATTAACTTGTCAATGTTCATAATATAGTTAATTTTAAACTAAAATTAATCTTGTGGACTTTTCTATTTAAAAATGTGAAACTATCAAGCAGGAACCATCAGCCCAGTTCACCATGGCAAATTAAATATTAAAATAACTAACATAATGACTAATACAAGTCATAAGTTTCAAATCATATCCCATAAAAAAAAGTCTAGTGTAAAAAAAGGCACTACACCCAGTAGTATTATTTTCTTTGAGAGGTTTGGCTTAGATTTGTTGGAAATGATGTAGTTGGGATTTTTTGATGTGTAAACATCTTTAGCAGCACCTATTAAATTTTGGACAGTAGTAAAATCAATTTGTCACAATTTTGACAAGCAGAAATGATAATTTTCTTTTCATAACAAAAAAACAGTCTGGAGAGGAGATCACACAAAGGATCATGGGAGATAATCTTGGATGTGCTCAGAGCGCAAAAACCAGCTGCTTACAGAAAAAAAAAAAGTTTGATTCGAGAGCATACCACTTAGATGGCTTTGGCAGAAACCTTTTGGTAACCAGAGAAACTGATAAATTCTTGAGGGCAGTGTGCACAGTAGTTGTCTATCACAATGGCAGTCTGACCAGTTGACATGCATGTAATGCAGGCATTACAGTACTCAGCTGTATTACTGAAGCAGTTGTATATTTCCATCATGAGGAAAATCAAATGCCTTTCATTAGATTTCTTTCCACAACCAACTAGGCTGGTCAAGAGTATTTGAATCTCGTTTGTGGTTCGGAGATAAGACTCCCAATTACATGCATGAGTAGAACATTTTGCTTGTTATTTGGTTTTTAGGAGCATTAGCAACTAAGGCCATATTGCTCTGGGATATGCGGTGGTAATTCGCTGACCTTTCCGCATCCTCCGTATTTGGTGGTGATGGGCTCGAACCCCGGTCTAATCAAGAAGCATGTGCTATGCACTGCTACTCCTTCCCACCTGGCTACAGAGGCACCTCTGCTTGCTTGTCATTGGCCATTCTCATCAAGTTTCAGAAGTGCTTGTTGGTCAAGTTTGTTTCTTTGAAATTGCACTGAGTTGGTTCAGTGTGGCAAGCTTTAGATCCTCATTCATTCATCTCACTGTTTGGATGATTGCAAGTTTTGAAAGGGGTCTTCTTGCAGTCATGTTAGAAGGCTATGCAGGTCATTACTGCATGCTTCATCACGGTCACTGTCATCTTGACACATCTTACAATTGTTTTGCAAATGGTCCAATTTACAATCTAGTATGATCTCTGTTGTCATCTTAAATCTTTTACACACTTCATTTCTGAAAGATGTTTTCTCATTGTGAAATGGGATGTGCAGCATTACCATCTTGTGCTTGTAGAGATCCTGAGCCAAGTCAGTTTCTATAGCATATTACTAGTGGATACTGTCATTTCTTGCAGATCTCATTAACACTGCATGTATAATTTGTGACATGCATGACAGAGTAACATGATAGTAACAAACAAATACTTGTATTGTTGCAATCATACTATTCAACAAATGGCTATAATCAAATGGGTAATTAGGCTATTGGCCTAACCTCTTCCAAATGTTGATTCAATAGAAGCAGTTGGTGTGTATCCTATTTATTGCTAACATTGATTCAGTAGAGCAAGTAGTGGGCATGAGCATAAATTATATGGTTCATGATTTCAGTTCTAGCTATTTGAAATTTAGCTGTTTTCAAAGATGTTTACAACTTTTTTTGTTGCATACAGGGTATACATGATTTTTTTTTAATAGAAAAAGGATGTTATTACTAAAGGTATTCTTTGCTTCCATTATCCAATACAATGGAAGAATAAAATTGAGTGCACTGTTTAAGTGGTACACTTCCCAAAAATATTGAGCACCACACTTGTTTATGTGACTAATGTAACTGATAATGCATAAAAGAGACAAGATTAGATTTAAGAATTATCTAATTTAAATTAGAGCAATGGATATTAACTACAATAGAATGTTGGTTATCTGGAATAATTTGAAAGGTTGATCTTTCTTTTTATTAAATGGTAGTACAGCAAATTCCAGTTATAGCAGTAACATCGAAAATTGAATTTTGATTATAATAAGAGAAAGTTTAACAGGTTGTACAAACAAATCCCAATAAATCAAAATCTGCAAATTGTTTTATGGTTGTGACCAGGGCTTTTTTGGGATGGTACATAATAGTATGGCATACCGGCACCTTTATTCACAGGTGAAATTTGGATGCAGTACACTTCGAAATTTGTAATATTCTGTAAATTTTTTTAACATGTTTACCTACTATTCAAATAAGCTTAGTTATTTAACTAAATTTGCATTTTTCACTCTATTGTTAAGATATTTTCCACATAAAACTGTATAATCATTTTTATAATAATTCTAAATTATTCAGTCAGACCTCTGTTTAATTATTTTGATTTAAAATAGTTTCCGTTCAGTGAGAATTTTCATATAGCAAACAGATTAGGAGAGAATTAACTCAGCAATTAGTGCTGCTGCACAAATTAAGAGAGCTAAAGCATTCTACAAAACTTAAGTGGTACGTGGTAAAAACCTATCCGACCACCTGTCCCACATGGAGAAGTCACTCTGGTCAAGAGTGAGCAGGCAGATCAAGGGGTATTCCCAATGGGCTCTGCCCACCTTCTACTGCAGTGGTGTCCAACCTTTCTAGTACAGGGGGCATATTAAAAAAAAAAATATATATATATATATATATATATATATATCAGTTAGATTTCTTTAGTGTGTTACATTTTCCATATCTTGTTGCATGTAAAAGTAAAATTTAAAATATTTGGAAATTTTATTAAGTACATACACAATTACATTTACTGAACAAAAAAACATTTAATGAGAATTTTTTTGATCATTAACAAAATTTAAAATGCTGTTTTAGTTCACTTTCCGGGCGGGCCGTAGGTTGGACACCTCTGTGAATCAACTGTAAGAACCCTGTTCAAGAATTAGGAGGGAGTGATTTTCTTTTACCCTGACAAATAATCATCTGTTGTTTCACGAAAGTGTGTTATCCTCATTTTTCCATATGGTCACAGTACCTGAATATCCCAATGACACTGACATTTTGGACAGTTCCAAAAAAATAAATTCAAATTTAAGAACTAGTGACAATACTGATGAAGAGAGAAGGAAAACTAGGGCAACGAAGGTATTAATCCTTCTAAACATGAAATGTTGGCACTTGGTGAGAAGGAAGTTAGAAAATTGTCAATCAGGTTACAGTTAAATGAAAGAGATACAATTAGTGGATTTCAGGAATACCTAATTGAAAAGTTCAGAAGAACTGAAGCATTTGATGAACACTAAATACGATACCAAATTCATCAAGTGAATGTGAAAGAGGATTTTCACAAATAAATCTGATCACCAGCCCAACCAGAGCTTCGTTAATGATAAAAACAGTTTCTTCACTACTGTTTTTTAAAATTGTAGGTCCACCACTAACCCGCTTTGATCCAGCAAAATTTGTAGCCGCTTCGGAAATTTCATTCAGCAAGAGAGACAGAGGAAGAAAAGCCGGCATAGGGTGTTGGATGAAAACTTAATAAAAATTTGGAATATTCTACAAATTTTATTATGAAATTTTTCACTTATTTATTTTTAGGGTCTGTACTCTAACAAAGGACCCTTATGTCACTCTGCTGTCTGTCTGTCACAGCATTGTATCTCTGGAAACACAGCCTATTGACTTAATTTTGCATGTGTTTGTACATCATTTGGGCCAACATAATGCCATATTGATCGTTGACAGAAATTTCTGAGAAATTGGGGTGGGGGGGGGGTAAATGCAGGGGGGACAAAATGTCAACAATCTATAGCTTATAATACACACCATTGGAAAGAGCTCAACTAGCAGGTTTAAAATGATTTAAAATTAAAAATGGCAGCACCAGACAGGAAAATTTGAGGTTTTGTGTCCCCCTCTATTTCCATCACTAATGGAATTAAAAATCATATTAGCTATGTGTTATTTGACGCTTATCAAGGGAAAATTATTCAGATTGAAATCAGTCATTTACTTCGCATTAAAATTAAAAAACCAATTTTATTGCACTTGATTCTTTGTACTAAGTAACTCTCCTTTTGGTGACAAAAAGGTTGCTAAATAGTTAGTTAATAATTCTATAAAGGTCATTTATAAATTTTGCGATGAGAAATATTTTTTAACAGTTTTGAAAGCTGGAGTTGTACTGGCCAGGAGGTACTCAGAGAGCCAGTGTTGAGTTAGTGGTGGTGGGGAGGTGCCTGCGTGGAGTCTTGTATGGCCCTCACCTGCCAGTCACTTCTCCCCCAAGACTTTAATCGCTTCTCCAGGAAGAAGTTGCAGTCGCTTCTCCCACTCTTATCATTCACAAGAACTGGAAAGACTCAGATGTTTTTGTTAGTTCCTCAGTTTCAGTCCAATCTGGAGTTTTAGAAACTTTTTTTCAGTTACCATAAACACCCTCTATTTGAGATACTACACTAATGACCCTTCATCCTGAGTGCCCAGCACTCAGTAGTTTGCCGATTTACTTATTTTACTTTTTTTATAATCATTTAATAATAAATTTATGCTTAATAAACTGTTAATATACTAAATTTGTTGTTCTTATTCCAAAAAGAATACTACTAAAGTAACAATATCAGGAACAAAAAAAAAAAAAAAAAAAAAAATTAGAGTACTTTTCATATCCTTTTAATTTAATTTTTCTTGACAGCAAAGAATTACTGGCACTTTTTTTTTTTTTTTTTTTTTTTTACAAAAAGCACTGGTTGTGACTCCCTAGAATTTTAAGGGACTTCAGAAATGTGCTTTAGAAAAAATATCAGAGACCTGGGTTTTCTTTGAAACCACAAGTGAATTTCAGATTAGTTTAACTCCAAATTTGGTAAGAATAATATTGGCCCGAAATGGTGCAATTTATTATTGTTCTCCAATTAATGGTAAAATTGTGAGGGAAAAAAAAAAACCACAGCTTTAACATTGCAACAAAAAACAGAAATTAAAAAAGATGAAAATTTAGGAAAATTTCTCCAAAGAATAATGTGGAGACTTCAACAATTTACAACATCAAGAAAAATTACAGTGCTATAACAGAATTTGTGTCCATTATGGATAGTGAAGGAGGATCTAGCAAGAGAGAGAGAAAAAAAACGACTTAACCTAAAAATGCTGCTTTAGAGCAACTATTTTTTTTATTTTCTTCACAGCGAAGTTTAGGTGAACCAGTGTCTGGCCCAATGTTGTGCAAGAAAGCATTGGATTTTAATTGAAAATTAAGAGGTAATGAAGATTAAGGCAAGTACAGGTTGGCTGAAAAACTTTAAACAGACAGTATAGTTGAACTAGATATTCAAGGCGAGAAACTTTCTGCAGACGAATCGGCAGCAGTGTCCTTTAAAAGGAAGTTTGCTTCAGTTAAGCAAATTAAGAGGAAAAAAAGTGTTTATAATATTGACGAGACTGGCTTATTATGTAAAGCATTACTAAGAAAATGCCCTAGTCACTAAAAGAGAAATGCCTGCACCAAGTTTTAAGAAGAAAAAACCAAGTTACAATTGCCATGTGGGTGTACCACTGAGATGCAGATTGTCTGTACTCTTTATCGGCAAGTCGAAAAATGAAGATTTAAGTTTCCAATTTTCCTGTTTAGTATAAAAATCAAAAATGCTTTGATGGATGTTTGTTTTATTTAATTGATTAGATCAAATCTTACCTTACGATTAAATATACCTTACCTTAAATTTATTTAATCTCACCAGAAAATTCTGGTTTGATTATCCAGAAGTGGTCTGACACTACTGTACTTAAATTTTTCTTGGGAGGGAAGAAAGATTTTATTGAAATCTTTGTGGTTTTACTTGTTTATTTAATAAACAAGTTCTTAGAAAAAAAAAAAAAATTTGGCTTTTCCCCTTTAAAGGAGCACTCCCTCAACTGAAAATTCATGTCAAGTGAAAGACAAAAGCAAATCATTTCTATAAGTGAATAAAATTATTCCCAAGTAGACAATATTATTGTGTTGCAGCTATAAATCAGCACTGATCACCAATTGAGTGTAGAAATATTAAAACTCATCTACAATAGCCAATATATATAAAAGAATATTTTGGAAAAAAATGCTTTTTCATGTGCACACTTGTTTCTGCAAGGTGGGGCTAACTGCTATTTCATCATGCTACAAAGTGATTGACAGGTCTATCTCAAAGACCACACCTAGGCAAGTCACTCTTAAATTAATTTCTACATGTCTCCAGACAACAATTCAATTTTTCAAAAATTTCTTCAGCTATTAGCAATGCTGTTAATGGCAGTAATAGAAAAGAGAAAGATCTTATCAAAGGCAGAGAAGAAAAAAGAAAATCTTGAAGAGTACAAAACAGCACTTAAAAATCCTGATATCAAAGAAAACAAAGCAATTATAACAAGTTAAAGACTTCACAATTAAGAAAGAAAGATATGAAAAGAGTAAAAAAAAAAAAATGAAAATCTCAAATTGTTGATAGCTCTACTGAAACTCCAATTATTGATAAAAGAAAAAAAAAAATCTTAAATGATAGTGGTAAGAGACAAAAATAATCAAATAGATTCCTGAAAATATTTGCAGTTCATAAAATTTAATACATGACATTTTTGGAAGTATCAAAAATCCTTTGGAAGAAAAGTTTCAATGTACATTTTAAGCTGCAAATGCTGTTCACTGAATTAAAAAAAAAACCCAGAAATTAAGATTCCAGGAGAATTGAAGAGTTTATTCAGACTAAATTATGCTAGATAGCTGTAATGCTGAAGAATACAACTAACACCCAAAACACTAACTATCCTCTGGAGCCTTCAGGTTTATTCCTGTATAAATTATCATTAAAAGATAAACAATTATGGTTTTAAGAAACTTAGATATAAAAAAAAATGACCACATGTAGTTGAAATAATTGGTTTGTGAAAATATCACAGCTCGATCGAGAACGTATATTCAGATTCATACGTGTTCAAATGAAGGGAATATAAACTTCATTTCTCAAACAGTTTCCTGTGAAATTGGCTTTTAGTAAGACAAAGTCAAGGTCAAACATTATCTAAAGTTGGTGTTGACTTATGTTTTTTTTTGCATGGACAATTGTATGCTGCATTTAGTGAAGGCAGCTAAAATCTTGTATTAATGGAAAACTAATCAAAAAACATCACCTACTACCACTCATCCTGGAGGGAAAGATCGAAGGCAAGAAACACCCAGGCAGACCGAAAATGGCATGGCTAGATAACATCAACACCTGGCTTCACATGACAACAGCACAAATTCTACACGCAGCGCTAGACAGAGAACAATATCAAAACGAAGTTGCAAACGCCATTCGGCAGCATTAAAGAAGAAGAAGAATCAAAAAACAATAAAATTGGACAAGAAATGTTTATAATCAAATATATAAATGGTTTTGTTATTAGATAATAACATTTTTAGTAAATTTTGATTATTAGAAGGGGGTGTGGGGATTCCTGCTAAAAAAAAAAAAAAAAAAAAAAAAAAACCAATATAAAAATGTATAATTCAGGTTTGTATGACAAGTCAGAGGAGAGCAAAGACCTTCTGGCTTGTTTAATAAACATGTTACATACCTAAGCCCAGCCTTAGATAATTAACTAGCCTCTTTCAAAGGCTAGAAACTTGAGTTAAGATTTATTCATTTAGCAGTCAGACTGCTAGTTCAACTTCATAACAAGAGTAGTGATTTTTATTTCAATAAAGTTATTTTTGGAAATGTTTTGATATGATCTTGGCAAGAATTAAAGATTGCCCCGTGCTTCAAGGTAATGAAAAAATTGATCAAAATAATGTTAGCTTTTCATTTTAATTCTATTTAATACTTATACTAATGAGTATCCACTTTATTAGGAACACTTATCTAATAAGAAGTATCACTTTTCTGAGAATTTAAGCCTGAATTGCTATCACACCCATCCCATTCTAATTTAAAGTCATCCCTTCATACAGTCAAAGTGGTAAGAAGACCGAACAGCAAGTTCTACAAATGGTTTATAAAAAGATAACAGAACACTGCATAAAGTATATAGCCATTAGAGGTGACTACATCAAATAAAAGAATTAACAGATGGTTTCAATCTTTCTACAAAGGCCAGAAATTTAAATTGTGTACACAGAAGATGATACTTGCTATTTGGTTGAGATACCTAATAACATTTCCTTCACCCTCAAAACACCCTTAAGTTTTAAGAGTATGAATTGATGCCAGTAGTATTTGACAAGGATGCTGGCTCATCTAAACTTGCTTGTATCCTCAAGTTGCCTCAGATAGGGCAGTTGTTCCTTGCTATGAACAGCTCATTTCACTTCACTGGCCTGCTCAGTCACAGATCAATCCTATCAAGCATCTGTGAAATAAAGTCAATCTCATGCTTTGAAATCATTCTGAATGATTATGCCCTGTAGCACAATACATTATTCAGCAGGATAATGTTGTAAACAAGATATCTAGTTAGCAACTATGTTCAAGTAGGCTATAACACTCAAATGTTGATCCACCAATATCAGGGAAAACCTAATTAATGCCACAAGAAGCCCCACACCACACTTCCAACCCTGCAGTGTTGACACCTGACACAACTGATTCATAAGTGTTATCATAGCCTGATACAGTTATCAGCATAGAACAGGGATTGGAAATTTGAGTGAACAGCCATTTTTGATCTAATTAAAAAAAAAAAAGTCTGAATATCTGCATCTCAGCTCAAGATGGGGGAGGGAGGAGATTTTAGGAAATCTAATAGAGTAGGAAGGAGTTTTCTTTAAAAAATTGAAATATTTATTAATACTAAAAATTTAACAAAAATCCAATTAGGTACAAATTAATGAGAGACTTTTGCTGCTGAACTTCTTGAATGAAGTCAGGCAAATGAGCTGTAATTTATCTTTAAACATGCTGAGAGACTCATTGTTCAGACAGTTTCTTGATTTATCTTTAATATAGTTCATGTTTGAAATATTTGCCCACAGAAATACAAACCAAAAACAAGTCCAAATGCAAATATTTTCAAGTTTATTGCTTGTCTGGTAAACCACTCTAGCATCAACACACACAGTTTGTTCTTGCTTTTTCAACTCTTCTATTACTGTCCATTTGTGTAGAACTGAAAACAGCCTTTTGCCTTGCCAAATCCTCAATTTGAGTTTTAAGGCATTTTAGTCTTGCACTTCACATGTCCTTGATTTTTAATACATCAAACTCAATTTCAAATTATGCTTCATGTGGGCTAAAAGTTAAAGCTGCAGTTACATGTTCAGAGAGCAGCAGGTTGCTGACCCCTGATATAGAACTGGAAATAAAATTTGCAGGCCAGGCAACCTCTGTTCACTCAAGGTGGAGAAAGTCAGTGCATACTGTACCCATATGTTTTCAGTTGACAACTATGGGTAGAGTATGAAGCCCAGTGAGGTAGCTTATTTCTATATATCCATTTGCAAGCCACTGTTATATACTATTTATATCAACTAGTCTGTCTGCCAGACTGCAGAATTCTTTTCATTCCACCAGCATTTCACATTAAAAATGCTTTATTTTTAGTCACAGGATTGCCACTCCCTGGTTGTGAGTTCTCAGTACACTATACATGTGTTGAGAATAGTTGCACCAGCACACCTAGCACTGCTATTGTACTACTACACTAAAACTAACTTAGCTCATGCTGTTAACTTATTCTCACCTAGTTTCTCAGCATCAAATCCATGTTATCTTTTCCACATCAACTTTCCAATATTTCTTTCACATGAAGTACCATATCAGATATCATGCCAACTTTTTCCTTAAACCAATTCCTTCCTAATCTCACATTTCTTTGCTTCTCAAAAGCTTTTGGGCTGTCTAAACTCCAAATTTAAAAAAAAGTATGTGATTTTTACTTTTAAGAATGGAGCTAAAATCAATGTCATCTAGCATTTCAAAACACAAGATTAGTTTAACTTATCCCAACCTGACCTAACTCAAACTTAAGAAATAATACAAGATGTTTTTAATGACATTAAAGCCAAGAATATTTTCTTAACCTGTGACTTCCAGTGGATTAATAAATAGTATTAAAAATATTTAAGCACAAATTGTCACCTACCCTTGATGTACAGATGACCTCTCGAAGATTAATATTCATCCAATTGTCACAATTTACAAGATGTCCATTATATGTTTCACCATTTTTCAGTTCAACAAGCTTGAAAAGAAATTTTAGAAGAAATATTAATCTTTGTTAATCACTGTCATTCACATAAATGAATATTTGTATGCAATTTCAATGAGCAAGTAATTTGAATATTCTACTGTAGATATACAGCCAAGGTTTTTAACATGCATTCTCAAACACTCAATTCTAGCAGGAATAATTTCCCATTATATAAAAGATGCACGACACTTTATAAACAATATTAGAAAATAGTAACAATGGAATGATCACATCAGAAATTCTAGTTCATTACTTGAGTGGTAGAAAGTTTCAGAAACTTCACGTACATCCATTTCTTAACTGAACCTTGCAATTTTATTTATTTATTTATTTTTTTTTTGTTTACTACTCTGCATGGGAAAGGAGAGCATCACATTCTAATCCTTGCCTTAGATACTTAAGTTTATGATGTATGGCTTGAATGATGATATCTGCCACATGCAATTAGAAATAAATTATACCATACATTAGTTATTTAAATAAACATTCAATCATACTGGGAACAATGCTTGAAAACATTTCTTGGTCATAACATAGCTTACAATTGCCACTAAGCAATTCCCCTGATTTCCAATAATCTATTGCGAGACTAATTCATTTTCTTTAGTATTTGTTGCTTGGAAAAACTGAGGTAAGTAATATACTATAATACAATGACAAATTGCCAACACTGTTTCACTGCCAGAGCAGAATAGTGAAGCAACTCTTAATACTACTTTAACTCAAATCAAAATGCAAACCTTTATTAAAAGTAATCTAATATGATTGCCAAAATATCAGCTGCAAGTTTTCACCTGTCATCTTGATGTATATAGTTTTAAAGAAATAATCCATACCATCCTACATTATATTAAAGACTGCAGTAGTATCTTGCTATATTTATTCAAGAAGATGCAAGAAGCCAGGCTTTTGCTACATCAGGGTTAGGAAAGGTCTTACACAACCTTCATCACGACCAAAATTGACATCCATGAACAGTGGGTGTGTGTGCACACCAAAGCAGAAGTCCTGATATAGCACCAGTTATCATACACATGTAATTATCTCAGGCATAGTAATTTAGTGTAAATTATGCAGATCCTATGATGCAGCAGTATATTAAAAGCCTGTACACAGCTTGAATTGGAAGGTAGACTTTCCATGTGGGAAATGGCTGGATGCCATATCCCACATGGAAAGCTTGGTTGTGCACCCACTAGGATGCACAACCAAGACATATCTGAACTTTCTAAAATCCACTAAAATGGATGTCATTCAAAAATAAAACTGATGACACCTTAAGTGTTCTGGATGGCCTTGTAAACTCATGGGACATATTCGATGAACCATAAAGATGGTTGTTTGAACCTCATAATCTGTGGCAATATCACAGTAGACCTAAGCAGCTTCCAAAACATCCATCAGCTGAAAGATGGCATTATGGTAGGACAAGCTATACATAAAGCCAATATTGTAATCACAAGTACAAGATGAAGTTTACAATCATTCCCAATATTCAAAAACAGTGGCAAGTGGTTTTGGAATGAAAACCACAATATTTTCCTGATGTTTTTGGGTGTACAGACTACCTGCAAAGTGCTTCTGTTAGATATGAAGTTGTGGGGCAGCTTAAGCTAGTCCAGCCTTTGTTCATAGGTAGTAATATATAGAACCATGTGGCTCTTGGTAAACTTGGATGCATTGGGACAATTATGTCCTACAGAGGCAGGCCCCCCCTTTTTTTTTTTTTTTTTTTTTTTTTTTACGAGAACCCCAAACACGAGAGGTATTATAACCTATAGTACTTAGTACCGTGCTTGGGTTGGAGGTTGAGAAGACGAAAGAAGATTTGTTGATATTGGACTTGAACTTCTGTAGATTGTAATTTTCAGGAAATACGTATGAAGGAAGGTTGTTCCAGAAAACGGCAGTTGAATGAATAAATGAGGAAGATGAAAAGTTGGTTCTGTGGGTTTGTCAGTATCATCATAAAATTTCATACAGTAAGGATTATACAGGTCTGAATAGTGGCTTCTGAAAGTTGCCTATTCTATCTCAAAGCTCACCTGAATTCCCACGGGGACTGGACTATGTTGACACTAACACCTGGAGTTCTGGATTAGGCCAAAACACTTCTAAATAAGCTCTGGCAGCTTGATTTTGGGAAGAATAGAGTTCTGGTTATTCAAGTTATAGTTATTTGCATTGTTTACTTGACTTTACTTTTTTATAGTTATTTACTTGGCCTTGGAAGTTACCCAAACAAGATTTAAAGTAACAACAGACGCCATTATTTATTACACTGATAATAATACTAGTCTAATTCTATAGGAGTAAAATTAATATTAAGTGTTTTATCAAGTCTATGAACTATAAACTTAGAAAAGTCTGAATGCAGTTCAATGTGGCATCTGAACATATCTTAGTTCAGTGTGGTATGAAATTAAACTAAAATCTTATACACTAGAGCAAAGAGCTTGTAGTGGGAATGCCTTAGTTTGAGAGAGTTGACAAGGGTTCTACGAATCCAGGTTTAGAGCCAAGGGAATGTGTTTGTTTAATGCAAAATGAAACAAATTCAGCATTCTGATGAGGGAAATATTAGCTTGGGGGGGAATACCCCCCAAAAGAATTAAAACAAAGGATCCACAAGCACTTTTTTGCCAAATGATGCTAGAGATTATACTTTTGTATTATACAGCACAGAATTCCCAATAGCAGAAAGTACTAGTCTCACAGATATTGTTGGCAATTCCGTAACCAGGAAATATTGTAAAAAAAAGATAGGTGAAATATGACTAGGGTATGTTTGCAACAAAAAAAAATGAAAGTTATAGAACAATCTTTGAAGACCAGAAAATTTGCTTGTAGTAATGATATTAAGAACCAAAAGATCTAAACAAGTAAACGGCAATATTGAGAAAATCTGCATATTATAATTAATTTCTGGAAATTCTCAGACAGGAGTATATTATGTCTTGCCCATTTGGCCCTGAAGAGATTGCACAAAGCTCACAGGATAGAATTTCTCAGAATGGTCTGTTTTTAACAAGTTTTTACAGGGATGAGATACATTAAAAAGGGATATAGCAAGAATACTTGCTAATGCTATTAAGGCAGTATTAGGCAGGCAGCTAAAACTGTTAGCTTGAGAGAATATACAGATCAATAGCATTGATCTGTATATTCATACAGATCTGTATAAGCAGACCAGGTGTGGCTAAATTGATTCTCACTGCTTCTATTTGGTTATGCAGCAGTCAGAAAAGCATCAGGTGTGTGGGGGATTATATAGAATGCCAAGGGCCCTTGTGGGACAAGAAACTATTTTCTGGACCATAAGACTTTGCTTGATGGGGGGGGACCTACAATTCTCCTGCATCTTTAGTCCAAGTTGTATGCTAGGTGCATTAAGTGATATCATCACTTTTGGCCATGGTTCAATGAAAGCATGATCAAAACTTGCAAGTGGAATTCAGAAAAATGCTGCTTTGGGTGACCATAATTGCAATCATTGAACATAATTAATAAACTTCTAAAGTAGTTATGCAGAAGGAGTGGACCAAAGGGAGGGAGGCAATGATTTGACACCAAATGTAAAAATATGCAAAGATTTTATTTACATACCCATTCAAATGAAAGGGAATCTCACATGATAAAGCCACTGACCAAGACTGGATTAATTATTCAGGTTTTGTAGGAATATATTTCTGAAATCTAAACTTGCATCCAAATCAAACAAGTAATGTTTTTTAACCATTCACATTTTATACAGATGGAACTTTCAATGTAATGAGGTATGGCTATTAAATAAGACTGTTGCAATAAAATAAGTATTTTGTACCTTACAAGTTATTCTCTTCAAAATAATTAGCTTGGACCTGCACACTTTTCCATACATTTCTTCCAAGCACAGAAATATTTCTGGACATAATCTTTCAAAAGCCCATTTAACACTTGAATCTACATACCCATCTTGTAAGGCATCAACAGTTCAGTGTGGAGAGTATTTTGTGCACATTGGCTCATTGATAACTTGCAGTTTACCTGCAAACTGTTTCTGACCAGGTTGCATTCCTTCGTGGATGAAGTCTATCCACCTGTAAATAGGTTCTTCTAACAGCATATGTCAAAGCCAGAATTATAAAATTAGTTCTAGGAATTAGAGTGAATTCAGCCTACTGAGATCTGGTGAGTGGGCAATGTGATGAAACAAGCTCTTCAGAGTAGAGCTCTGAAACCATCCAACTTGGAAGTGGAAACAATTGAACCAACATCCATGTGGCATGTTTGACACCTTGTGTATATGCTATTATTAATCCAGACTGTTCTGAAGGGAGAAACTTACTCAGTGTTAAGTAAGAGAAAATTAAACTAAGATTTATATACTTAATCAAGTGACCTATATATGTACATATTTATTTAATATACATTGTGTTACAATTGTCAGTCAATGTCTAGCTGTTTAGACAATGGGAGTGAAGTTAGGAAGGTAATTAGGATATCAATAGACACTCCTGCCCTCTTACTGCACTAATAGCTCAGAGTGTGGAAGAATTATAGGGGTAGGAGATGGAGAGATATCATTAACTGCTAACAGCAAAATCACTTGACAATTAAACAAAATCACAAAAAATACCATAATTGAATGACAAAAGTTGAAAATGCCAAAGAACAAGACTTACCATAGGGTGATTCTGGGCTGTACGCAGCAGTGATAAGGGCAACTACAAAGGATGAAAAAATTAAATACAATTATGATAAAAAACAAAGAAATAATTTTAATTAAATTATACTCATTTGTAAGAACAAATGAAATCTTCCTAATTATTGAAGAGCTAAATACAGCTTTGTTCACATTATACAAAAATTACTTTCTTCATCTGTAGTCCTATATTTTTTAATATTGTTAATATAGTATACTGCCAATTATCTCAAATTGATTGGGAAATCAAATTTCCTGAATAATCAAAATCTCAGAAATCTGCAAAATGACAAAGATGCATATTTACATAATACTGTATTGATCTAAGAAGTATACCATAGCAAGAGAAGATTTGATATAAAATATACTGACAAAACAGCTTTTGTTTGCTTTCCATTGAACAGTACAATACAAATTTCAAAGTATCTTGTCAGTAAGGGAAGCATCTTGTTGTTCATGTAGCTGAACAGATTCTTTAAACTTGACACTTGAGCACTTTTATCAAAGAGCTGAAATTTTTTTTCCAATAGAATAATTGGCTTCAACATTGACAAGTGCAAATTAAACTAAGAATGTTAAAATTACCCATACCACAGCAAAATAAGATTACTGAAATATGGCTAGAGTAACTTAGCAGGTATAAAGCAAAGTGGGGGATAAGGTTTGAGAAATTAAAAGGGTCTTATCTAAAAAAATGTAAAGGTAGTCCCATAATAGATTTCATGCATTTTTTTGTAGTCTGAATTAGATTAACTTAGATTTGATGGTTGTAGAAATTCTAGTTAATATGGACTCCACTGTACTACAGATTTAAATAATGTAATACAAAAATTGATATTTGAAAATGTATTGTATAGTGAAAAAAAAAAACACATTTAAATCTAGGTAGTGTACCAAGAAAGGGAACACCAAAAATTAACCTATATTTTCATATTGTAATCAACTTTTAAATTTAAAAAAAAAAAATTCAATATCTATAAAATTGTGTAATTAATTTGAATTACTTTGTTTCCAGTCATGAAGAGACCAAGGTTTTTAACTAAAGTGAGTGAAAATTAAAAATAAATAAATAGTATTTAAAAAACTGCATGTGTGTATACAAGTATTAAAAAAATTAGTCTCACCATGAAGCAGTGGACTCAATAGCAGTTAGGTTATTTTTCTAGTCTCCTTAGAACTATATACACTTGGTCAGCCAATTCTGTAATGCAAAAACAGATTTTCATGCTGCATAGAAAAAAACTAGAATAACTTGCAGGGTAGGCCCTACACCACTAGAGATTAGCTAGTTGCAACCTAGACTAAAGAATAAATTCTAGTCTGGCAGGCCTCAGTTTCTTCAAACATGTGACAAACTTGTCACTTCAAGGAAATTGAAGCCTTAAGGTTTCTTTGGTATCTTCTATGGGGGGGGGGAATAACAGCCTCTAATGATTAACCTCAAGATGTAGCCTAAGACAATAAAAGGATCATCATGTCCTTGCTGCACAAGTTCCTGTATATCACTGATAGAACCCTATGAGCTGTTTGAACAGCCTCTGAACTGAGAGAACTTCATGTAAGCCTATATAATTATCCCTAGGTCTCATTCTCCACCACCTTGTGTGGTAGAACCTAATTGTTATGTTATGGTAATAAGACCACTGCTACCCAGATTTAGTAGTAGTCAGCTACTAACTCAGACAAGCTTCACATACATTCATCAATATGGTTAATTTTATTTATTTCGTATGATGTGATCAATACACGAAGGAACCAGTTTTTTTTCTTGCTTCCTTCGTGTATCGTGGCCGGGATATCCAACCAACCGGTTGGTTCGGCACCATAGTGACATCCAGCCTGAGGCGGGAATCAAACCTGCGACCTATGGGTTGCCAGGCAGGCACTTTACCTACCTGGCTACCCCGGTTGGTAATATGGTTAATAAATACTATAAACAGTAAGGGCAGGCCCAATATTAACCCACTGACTCCACTAATAACAGTGCCCATTTATAACCACCATCTGTTTTCTGCTACTCACTAGCTTTTATCCACAGCAGTAACTTGCCCTAATGCCAAACTGCTGTAATTTGTGCAAAGATTTACTGAAATCTAAATATGTCAATATGAATCTAAATGAGGTATTCCATTCCTAAACACTTCAGGCACAAATGTAGCTACAAAATATTTTAGCTTGTCTGCAACCCAAACAGGATCACCAACAGTTATGCCATTCATACCTAATAAGCCACTATTCATCCCTTTCCATCTAGTATTCACAAAAACTAAGTTTTTTGCATTTTTTTTTTTGGCAAAGACTGCTAATCTGTCTCAGCTTGCCTAATCAACTCAGTGCCTTGAATTGCACCCTATTTTGTACCTTCTGTAGATTCCATATCCCCTGATAATTTGTAATTATCCCATGTATTTCTTTTTCACTAATAATCAGTTCATCTGATATCCTTTTAGGTCTAAACTTAGAACAATATTTGTTGGTATAAGAAGTTTACCTTCTATGATTACTTTCCTATATGCCTCCTATTTAGAATTTGCAGTTGGTAACATCAGTGAATCCCACTGAAATGAATTTATAAAAAAAAAAAAAGTCTAAAACCACTGTAGTCACCCTTACCCAAGCAAAAGCCCTTCCCCTTATCAGTAATATCTTTAGTAGATCCACAAATATTATCATTGACACCTAGTGGTTCCTTTACCTGAAAGATTCTTAATGCATGAAGAGTCTGATAATCAGATCAGGGGTATTTATTTATTTTTTGTTTTTGGCTGATGCTACACAAGCTTGCTTTCTTGCAATCACATGCCTCTACTATTACAGCATGCTGCTGTAAAAACAGTCATCCAAGAAATCCAGAAAATTCTTACTGTATGAGTGACCAACCCAAGTTCTAGTAATAGGCAGTATATGTTCATATGAGTGAACAGTATATCTGTTCATTTTACTCTGATTTGGCCTATAGTACACTC
Source organism: Mastigoproctus giganteus (assembly GCF_048544385.1). Taxonomy (NCBI): domain Eukaryota; kingdom Metazoa; phylum Arthropoda; class Arachnida; order Uropygi; family Thelyphonidae; genus Mastigoproctus; species Mastigoproctus giganteus. Next base: position 219,090,518 of record NC_143579.1, on the reverse strand, counting down.
ATTACTCATTTTATTTTTGAGTGGTTATGTCACACCAAACTGACTGATCATTTGGGTATACTGCCTTACATTCTGTCCTTGTTATTCAAGAGTATTACCCCCCACCAACAAAGTCACCCTGCCTGTATACATCATATTTAAATTCTGCATTGCTTATATCTGTGGCACCATATCTCCAATATCCCTATTATATCTGCATTTAAGTTGAACAATACTTAAATTCATGAAGTGTTTTCTATATTCCTAGATTAGAATTAGGAGAGATGATACAAAAAAGCAAGCCGATACACCATCAACCACAAAAACTTGCCATTTCACCCATCCATTTGCTCCAAAAGTTTGTCCAGCTCTTCCCTGAATTTCAGTTAACTTCCACAATGACAGAAGGAAGTTTGCTCCAACAATAAACCACCTGCTGACTAAGGACATTTTTTACACATCTATTCTATAACTAACTTTCCTCAATATGAATTTATGCCCTCTCAGGCAATTAATATAGGCAAGAGGAAGAAACCCATCAGCATTGAGCTTGTTCAAACCATTCAAGGCCTTATACACCTCAATCAGATTGTCTCACAGGCACCTGGTCTCCAGACACTGCAATTTGCAGAACTTAATCCTTACTTGGTAAGACCTACCTTTGTTCCCCCTTGCCAATCTCACTGCCTTTTCTGTACTCTTTCCAACAGTTCTACATCCTGCCTAAAATGAGGCCTCCAGACCTGTATGCACTGTGGCTTTGCCATTCCTTATACAGAGGAATAATCAGCTCCTTATCCCTGCTAGCAAAATTCTTTTACATCATAGACAAGACCCCCATGGGCTACTCTAGCTACACAATTACTCCCAGGTCTTTTACATTCTCCACTACCTTGAGTGGAGTACTGCACAGTTGGTATGTCACCCTGCAGTTACTGCTACTCATATGCAGTATTTTGCATTTGTCAATAAACTTCAGATGCCATATCTCAGCCCAACTTTTCTAAATCCTGTTGCAGTAGCATACAGTCAATAACCCAGCCAACCTTTGCATCATCTGCAAACTTGGACATTAAGCCCCATTAACCATTCATCTATATCAGGGGTGGACAACTTAATTTGGGATACGATAGACTTTCTTCAAAATCTACGCAATCTACCATCTCGAGAATTTCATTGCACATGGTTAATCAACACATGGAAAAAAGTTGTTTATAAATTTAAAATAATTCAGAATTCTTATTTTAAATTCATATGTATTTAAATTTTTAATTTATGTGAAGTTTGTGTCTTCATGTCATCTACCAAGCTTTCAAAAGCGGGGACGTACTGTGATGAGGCCAACAGTAAAGAATCTTCTATATGAAAGTCCGTAAGAGTATAGCGATTCTTTGTCTTTGTTTCAAATACGGAAAGGCCAATTCACATAGATATGTGCAACCAAAATAGGAATTTAAAAGTTCACTGCATTTTTTAACATTTGGGTACTTTTCTCAGCAAACATATTTCCAAAATTCTTTCTGATGATCTGGCGTTTAGGAAGATCATGTTTTGCAATGTAATAATTTCATTTTCAAGTAATATTTTCTCCATGTGAAAAATATCACAGCGATTTTTTCCTGCAATTTGTTTCGTACCTAAGTGGACATTAAATGGATAAGAAATATTGAACAATGTCTTCAATTGTTTTAAAATCACTGAATCTAGTTTCAAAATTGTCCGCAACATTCTCAATTTCAGAAACATTTCACTGTTTTTGAATTTAACAAAAATTCTTTTAAATTCAAAAACAGGATATTTTTGCAAATGATCTTGCATATTGGCAAATTTTTCTTTGAGATCCTTAGCCATTGCAAAAATTTAATTTATATGCAGAAATATTACTAATCATGTCACCCACATTTTTTTTTTCCTTGTAATTGCAAATTCAGATTACTTAATTTACTGGTAAAATCTGCCAAAAAAGCCAGATCACACAACCACTGTATCTTGTAGCTGCTGATAATCATCTCCCCTTTGGTCAACAAATTTAATTTCATTCAGCAAATTTTGAAATTTCTGTAGAAATTTACTGACTCAGCCACCTCACATCTGTATGTAATATCAGATCTGGTTCATTTTCATTGAGTTGCATTTTGAAGTCTCCTTTGAAGAGATTGTCCTCTGATGGAATTCACGATTTTGAAAGTGATGTCCATAACACTTATGTATTTAATCTTTTGCTGGCTAAGACTTTTGTGGACGATACAGTGGTAACTCAAAAAATCTGGGAATTCATCATCCTTTTGGCACAATGCGATGAATCCGTTAAGATGCCCCATCATTGCTTTAGCTCCATCTATTGTTACTGATATGAGCTTAAATAGTGGTAATTTAAATTTTTTTAAAATTAAATATTTGAATGAGTTAAAGATGTCAATACCTCTAGTTTTCTTTTAACAAAACCATACCCAGCAGTTCTTCTCTAGGGGCAAAATCATTGAAAATCATACGAATAAAAATGAGCAACTGAGCTGTATCACTGACATCTGTAGGATTCATCCAGTTGTAAAGAAAAGGACACACAATTAGCAATATGAGCATGCAATTGTTCGCTCACATTTTTACTAATTTTTTGAAGCATCACATCAGTATTTCGAGATAACTGCAGATCTTGAAGGGCACTCTTAATTTCATTTTTGTTCTTAATTTTCAGAAAGAATCTTATTTCTAAAAATTCATCTTTGACGAATTGACCATCAGAAAATGATTTGCATTTTTTTGCAAGATAACTCACTTTAAATGCTACAGTTACTGCTTTAGATTGTAGATTAGGTGTCATGAAGAATTTGTTGCACGAATAATCTAGATTTAAGTTCTTCTAATTTATTTTTTCTAAGGTCACTATTCCGATTGGTATTTGCCATGGAGTGCCTTCCTAAATTTCCTTTTTTGGGTATAGCCATGAAAGCATTGCAAATCAAACAGCAACATTTTTCTTTCACTATTACAAAAGTAATCTAGTTCCTACTCTTAATGAAAATGATGCGTTTTACTCTTTTTCGTAGTATTCATTTTAAATCTAAAAGTATTAAATTAACGTAAGTACTGTCCAGTTATTAAAACTGCAAAAGCAACGCTTACCGACTTAACTTAACAATTTAAGTTGCACAAACTGGAAAAATATTCTGTCTGAACAGCTAATGTAGGATAATTGATGAAGAGGATTCCCGAATGAGGAAGTTGTTTCCAAAATAACTGGACAAACACCATTTATTGCTCTGTTTGGTTATATCCTTATAAGAATAAGTTCTGAATGCCTTTCTGATATTTCTCTAAAGCTATTTCTGGAGGTCACTACCATAAAACAATAAAAACAAACAATTTGCACTTTCTGGTTTATTGAGCTTTTCTGAAAGTGCAATCTAATTATAAATGTGTAGTAAACTCAAATCTTATTGCATTCACAATAATATCGACATTTCTCCTTTAACAAAATCTTCATTCATGCAAAAAAAAAAAAAAAAAAAATTTAAATCTGCTCTTCATTCCTATTGTTGAAGCTTCATAATAATAAAAAAATAACACGCAGGTAGTGGAAACCAGCTGCGCAATATAAAATTTTGGTAGTATACTTGACTGTGCAAATCTAGGGATGACTGCATTTAAAATTCATCGTGATCAACCAAAATTAAAGCCACAATCGACTCTGCCACCCCTGATCTATATCATTGATAAATATAGAAAACAACAATGGGCCCAACACCAAACCCCGAGAATCCACTAATAACAGTAGTCCACTAAGCCAACTGGGCTAGCCAGGTGGGTAAAGTCTGCCTGGCAACCCAAAGGTCGCGGGTTCAAATCCCACCTCTGGCTTGGATTAAAGTACTGCAAAAAACCTTGGGAGGTGCATTATGGCCACAGAAGCCGATGCGCCAATAACTACCAAAAAAAGTCCACTAAGAGCAATATCTACTGATTACCACACTGCCTTCTCCCATTGAACCATCCCTTTATCCATAGCAACAACTTTCCCTTAATGCCATACTGCTCCAATTTGGATGTCTTCCATGTGCAATAGTATCAAAAGCTTTCCTGAAAACCAAGTATATGATATTCAAAATTTTTTGAATCTAGTTCCTTTTTGACCATATAGTATCCAATCAGATTGGTCAAACAAGACTTCCCCTTAGGCACCTCCGTAGCCAGGTGGGAAGGAGCAGCGGCGCGTTAGCACACGCTTCTTGATTAGACCGGGGTTCGAGCCCGTCACCACCAAATATGGAGGATGCGGAAAGGTCAGGGAATGACCACCGCATATCCCGGAGCAATATGGCCTTAGTTGCTAATGCTCCTAAAAACCAAATAACAACAACTTCCCCTTAACAAACCCATGTGTTTGAGCTAGGGCTCACAATACTGGTCAAAATCTTAATACTGGTATTTCAGTATTTTTAATTTATGAAAACTAGGATACTGGTATTCTAAAGTTATTTTATTTACTGCTAAGTGTACACCATCAACCAAACAAAACTGCTGTTTAGCATTTGGTCATAACTGACTTGCCATCAGTTATGCAAATTGTCTTTAGAAAGACAGACTGCTCTTATTTTTTTCTTTACAAGTTATAAGCAATTCTCTGCTGGCACACTACCATGTACACTAATCCAATATTCCATAAAATTCCCAACAGAATGAACATTTATATATCTATTGCATACTGATATCCACTTGTCAAAAATCAGATAAGCTTTAAGTTTGATGTAAGTCAAGCTATTTCATTTACTATTTTTGAATGACTGCTGTGATCCAATATGTTTTTTTTTTTTTTAATGGTTACTGACAATTTGGGCAAGTCACTAAAACCTGTTGCAATTAATCCTTTTGCAACATCAACAGAAATAGAGAAAAGATTGAACAGTAAGCCATCATGATCCAGTACCATGACAATTTTATTGCTCTTGAAGTAAAGTCAAATTTCTGCTCTGTGTTCTATGAAGACTTCTCCATTGGGCCTGTAAATATAAAATTAACAATTCAAAATTATTACCTTTTTATGGCATTATATCTGCATTAATAAAAAAGGATTGATGTTTAAGTTTGGTGAGGAAACCAGATTTTAGTTTCATTTGTATTGTATAACAACCCTCAGTTGCAAATTCAGTAGTACAGGTAGGACCTGTTTTACATCAGGGTTATGTGTAAAAGAGGGTCATAAAATGAAAAGTTGTAAAACAAGACCAAATTATGATGTAATTGAATGAGATAGGTTCCAAAATTTAAGTACATACTAATATTTCTGTTCTTTATAAATAATTACAGATTTTAACATTTAATGCACATTTTTTTATACTTGTACATAAAACAATTAATAAAATAAAACTTACTTTGGTCCTGTGGAGTCAGCTTGAGTATGTATTTACTTCAGTGATATGTTATGCAACAATGGCATAATGGGGCAACATTAATGGGAGGTTCCTGGTTGAGGGTCATCGGGTTCTTTTCCCTTCTTTGTCAAGAACTGTAGTATTGATGTCTGGCATGACTTCTTACTTTCTTCCAAGATGTTATAGTATGGCTTCAACATCATGTTGACACCTCTTTGGATGCCATGGCTATGTTCCCAATCAGGATCATTATCACAAAGTTCATCAAATGCACTACAAATTTTGGCAAGAGCACTGAATGTTTTGTTTTTAATGTTCTGATTGGCACTAACTCTTCCACTCCATCTGGTGTGTCAGCCTCATGTTGAAGTCTGTCAGTTCCTCCAATTCCTCCCTCAAAAGTGGCTCACTGACTCTCCAGTAACTGGTGAACATCTGAATCAACGTTGTCAATGCCAACAACCTTAGCCATGTGAGAAACATCTTTAGCCACTTCCAAAATGGCAGATGCCATTCATGCAGGACTGAATTCCTCCCAGGCAGAATCAATGTTTGTGATGGCATTCAGGATGTTATACGACTTCCAGTAGTCCCTCAGTTATATCAGACTGCACAGCCTCAACAATCTCTTTGAAAGTTTTACGCAAATAATATGCCTTAAGGTTGCAATTACACCCTGGTCCATCCGTTGCAAAAGTGAAGTTGTGTTGGGAGGCAAATACACAACCTCAACTTCCAGATAGTCTTTGCGGATTTCTTGGAAGTTGGCTAGGTGTCCTGGGGCATTGTCCAGCACCAACATGACTTTGGGAGTCAAGCCATTTGCTGCACAAAACTGAGTTGTCTTTATCTTTTAAACGTTTAAATTCGGAAAGATACTCTTCTGACACTGCAACATCAGCACTAGCAGCCTCACCAGACACTTTCACATTGTGAAAGTTAGAACAGTTTTTAAACTGATGAAACCATCCTTTGCTGGCCATAAATGTTCTAGTGTTACCAGACTCTTCACCTATTTCATCAAATAACTTTGCCTTGTCCAGAATTACCACCTGTGTAACAGGAATGTTATACTGGTTCATACTGCCAAACCCACAACACTAACAATTTCTCCATTGTCTCACTACACAAATAAGTTGTTCTGGAGGATGACATTTGTTATCCCTGTGTGTGCATGTTTTATTTTATCAACTTTGTTCATAATCATTGATACAGAAGGCACTAAACTTAAATGCCCCTCACACACACACACACACACCCGACCGACCGACACTGACTCCATGCGATGAATGACATCCATTTTTGCCTTAGTTTTTTGGTCCCCCTGGCAAAGACACTGCCCTATGCTTAGAGGGCATGGTTACATGAAAAATTATTATTAATGAGAAATAGCACTGCTTGTTTGGACTCTCAGGCATTGCTGTGATGTGTTATGATTTTTGTTATTTCAAATTTTTTCAGGTAATATTTTGCATTGTTGCTGCATTATTTTCCCTGGAACAGGAGTTAAACTAACAGGTCTATAATTACTTGTCATCCTTTGTGAATACATTTGCACATCTCCAGCCTGTGGGGACCTCTCCTGAATCCAAGGATGCTCTCAATTATGGGAGATAACTGGATAGATCCATCCACCCTAGATGATTTCAATTGAATTTCTCCTTCACTTTGCTCTAAGTTATTAGAAAATCATTTAGCTCACTGTTAGAGTTTGATAAACTAGACTACTTCCCTACCAAATGCCTCATGCATGAATATAGATGCAAAATACTCATTCAATTTGTCAGCTACCAAAGCAGGTTCATCAACAGTTGAACCATTGATATCAAGTGGACCAATCTGATTTATCCCCTTCCTTCTAGAGTTTACATAAGTAAGGAGTCTTTGCATCCTTTGCCTTGTATTAGTATATATGCACCTATTTTTGCTTTTAGTTATCCTAATAAAAAGGCATTTGTTTGTTCCATGACAATCTTTACTTATTAGTAGACAGGTTCCATATATGATTTGTTCTTTGTGTGGAAGAGCCACGAGTTAAATGTTCTAGTGGGTTATAAATATTAATATAACCAGTAAGAAAATCAGCACCAAGCCTTATCCTACCCATTTTTAACATTAGCTCAAAGCTGTGACCATTTATAAACCATTGTCTCAACTCTTACCACCTCATTTCTTTATTCCTAGTAGGAACCTATCCCTAACTCCACACTGTTTCAATACTACACATAGGAATGCTTGGAATTTCTGGCATAAATATAATGCAATTAAATTATTTCACATTCTGTATATAAACAGAGTTGTTAGCCATCTTATTCAATAGGCACAATTTAGACACTGTGCCCAGGGCACTAAAATACTATTTAAACTGAATAAGTTTATTCAGACAAAAAAAAAAAAAAAAAATTCTATAATATAATCTTTAAACAGATCTAAGAAATTGAGTTCTGTTAGCAAAATCATTATTAGCTGCAAATTTGATATTGGGAGTTATATTGCTCTTAATTCAGCAAACAGCTGAAGTAGACAGGTGATTATGGTTGAACAAATTCTTGATGTTTCATTTTAGAAAATGATTTCTGTAATTAATCCAATTATAAAGATTCAAAAAGCAATATTATATAATATTGCAAGATTATAAAAGCTATATATATATATATAAAGAAAATTGGCAAGTATTAAGTAGTGGGGTGTCATTTGATATTATAATTATTATTTCACTTAAGTTAAGTGAACCACAGTTCCTGACTTATAATGATATGGGGAATAGCATCCCCTTAAAGTATTCACTAAAACAATATGGGAAGAATTATATCCCAGCCATTGCATAAAAAATCTATCAAAGTCAGTAACTGCAATGCAACTACATAACTGTAATGTAAGTGAATTATGGCTCTGCTTTTATACAAGAGTGGTGGGGAAGAAAATTGCAGTATACTTCTCTCATAAAATGATGGGGAGTAATATTTATTTGGTAATCCTTTAATGTTGCACCATCAGAAAATCAGGGTGCTTCAGCTCTGATCCAACTCCAAACATTTTCTGATGGAACATGTCACTCACTACACTTGCAAAACAGAATATAGTTGAGGTTATCAAATGCAACATCCTAATGCAAGTTGCATTTGTTCTAGTTTACCTTTATAGGAGTCTTGAGGAATAGTAATTGCTCATTGTGTCAAGTTTTCATATCAGCAATATTTTCATTTCTTTACAGCAGCAATAAAATGCCAACTAAACATCTATTCTACTTAATGTAGACAAGTGTACACAAAGTACAGTCAAAATTAGTGCCATATACTAAAGAATAACCATTAAGTAGAATGGACAGTTGTCTCTTGGGATATCTTTAGTGCTGCAGTAACAAGGGTACATACATCTACACAGCCCTTTCTACTTACATATTTCATAAGAAACAATAATAGAATTTTATTACTTTATTCAAGGTAATGTACATGAAATTAAAATTAACAGAAACTTTATTAATTGAAGATAGAAATCGTAGGGGAAATTAACACAAACTCTTAGAAAGTTAATTCTCAGCATACAAATGAGAAAATAGAAATTAAATAAATCTTAGAAAACAATTTAAATTGTTTCTGAATTATTACTTCAAGTACGTGGTAAAGGACTGAGATGGATAAACAGTTTGGAATCAACTGCAACCAATACACTAAATCTTTACTGTGTGCAAAAGTGTGACTGGAACAGCGAGTTTGCTTGCACGCATTCTTTCCTGCGGTTTTTAATGGGAGCCGGTGGTTAGCTACAGCGGGCTTGCATGGGCTCACAAGAGGCCCCCCCCCCTTTTTTTTTTTAATTTGTGAGCCCATTGTTGAGACAATCATTTATTTTACAAAAAAAATCCTGAATGCATTGAGTATCCAGAGCCACAACTATGGTGGGGTGAGCAGGGGCCCCATCCCCAGCATTTTAATGACATAATTGATTGGTTGTATTTTAAAATTGCTTCATTTTTGATTTAATTACAGTCTGACCTCTGTTTAACAAACTTCTTTATAGCAAATTTTTTTGAATTCCCTTGGTAATTACATTTAAAATAGTTTCTGCTGAACGAAAAAAAATTCCATGTAACAAACAGATTGGGAGAGAACTGTATGCACTGTTCGCACCTCTGGCCTTTAGAAAGTGTGAATTAAGGGAATACTGTTTCACAATGTTAGGTGGTGTCTGTAAAACCTATACAATCACATATTGAGAAGTCACACTAGTCGATGCTTTCCATAGCCAGTCAGAGGATTAAGATTCAACACTGATTATAGCCTCTAGTCAACCTGTGTTGTGGTTCCCCTTTACTCAGACAAATGGGCATATGTTTTTCGGAGAAGTGAGTGATCCATGCCCTCCAGTAATTTTCTCCTGTCTGTTTACTTGGTCACAGTAGCTGAATATCCTTGTGATTCTGATATTTTGCACTGTATTCAAAGAACTAGTGAGAGTAGCAATGTAGGGGGGGTTGAGTCAACTAAGATATTATATAAACTTTACAAAGATGAAATGTTGGCAGATTTTGAAAATTTGACGAGCCTTTCACTGTGTAGAAAAAATGTTCTAAAATATGGCATACAAGCAATAATTAAAAAACTAGCACGAATTAAGGATGATTGCCATGATGACCAGCTTGTAGCTTGCAAATGGCAATTGAGGGTTTATCCTGCTTTGTGCAAACATTCTTCTTGAATCAGAAGGTTAAATATTTCAGGATTATTAAATCCTTTTAAATTTGGAATTTAACCATTTGGCACTAATGATCAACATCCTATAGGAACTCTTACCTTTCAGAAGCTTTACAGAATCGAGGGTAAAAGCATATAAATTAATTATTCAAACTATCAATGCCATTGCTAATTTGAAAAATTCTGAAGGAAATTATGAAGCTAAAATTGAGAACAAGTTGAATTTGAAAGCATCAAAATCGAAAGCAAAAAAATTACCTCGTGACAAGTTATTAAATGCATTGTTTTATCTATAAAGGATAAGTTATTAATGCAACAGTGATTTTAAATTAAAGAAAATAACCATACCATTGAAAGAAATTAAACATATGCTACCCGAAATCGTGGAATATAAAAGAACTTTCATCTTAGTTACAAGACAGTTAAAACCGAATAAGAAATTCAAATTTTCTGATAAAATATGAAATAAAAATTAATGATGATTTTAGAGATTTTGTTGAAGACAGTTTCTTTAAAATAGAGTGAAATTACCTTTTCAATTAAGAAAGCCAGAAAAATCTTTGAAACTATTGTTATTAGCAATGCTGAAGCTGAGTGAGCTTTCAGCGTAATGAATAATATTGTGAAAATTAAACACATTGCAGATTATGATGACCATATATCTAAAGGGAAAACCACTGCTTCGATTTGATCCGGATCATTATGTCAAATCATTCCTCTGTAATGATCACTCAGCAAAGCAGAAGATTGACAACAAATATTAATAAAGTAGTAAATAGACAATTTTTAGAATAAATTTTTCTTGAATATTTGTGAAATAATTTCTCATTTAATTGACTTGTGTACTTTTTTTTAGAAAGTGGTTTTATGTAATATATTTGTTTTTATATTGTGGAACGTTTTGTGATAGTTTGTTATTTGTGATATGGAAAATTGTTTTTTTTTTTTTTATTTGCAATATTACATTTTATCATGAAAACATATCCATTATATTTCTCTAGTTGTTAAAGAGAATAAAAAAGTTGCGCTTGTGCAAGCATAATGGTTTATGCAAAACATCCTTCGCATTTATTTTAGGTATTTTGATTTGTATATCTCGATTATGAAATAAGCTTTATTGATCATTCAGATTTTCATAATTTCTGGAAGACAACATACAATGGATTTATGATAACTAAAGTAAGAGATGTATACTTGCAAGTGCAACGTATATAAATATCTCTGTAAAATGGCACCATCTGATGTCCGTTGAAGCACTATACACAGATGTTAGGGGAACCTAACAATGGAATGTAATGAAAATGTGAGATGAAAAAAGAAATTGTTGACAAATTTGTATTGTTGCAATCATACTTACTGCAGTAGTAACTTCAGGATGCATGATTGTGACGTCATACTATTCAAAAATAGTAAAAAAGAAAGAACTCCAGACACTGTTGTAACTAGTTATCATTGTAAGGCGAGGGGCATGACGACCTGGCTTAAGTTCTTTTTTTTTTTTAGATAGACCTAGAAACGTTTTACACATTCACATATACGCATGGTTAAGGGGGGTAATAAGCCCCATCTGTCCAACCTCCTAAATGCGCCCCTGACTCGAGATATCATACCGGTCACGAAAAATGCGTCACGCGCTCTAATCACACTACTAGTGTGAGCGTGGGAAGCGCCTCTAGCGGAAAACGTCACTTCCGTGACCGATCAAATTTACTCGGTAGAAAGTCCGAAAAACTGCGAGCCCATTGTTAAAATATTCACAGCTCAGCCTAGTGGTCAGGCACGCGATTGATTGATTGATTTGGTAGTTGTTGGCGCATCGGCTTCTGTGGCCATATTGCACCTCCCAAGGTTTTTGCAGTACTATGATCCAAGCCCGAGGCGGGAATCGAACCCGCGACCTTTGGGTTGCCGGGCAGGTACTTTACCCACTCGGCTATCAGGCGTGCGGGTACATAAGTACACGTGTACTTGAGTGACCGGGGTTCAAGCCCGTGACTACTGAATACGGTGCTGTTTCTCGTATTCTATCTATCTTGTGAACTCTTCTGACCGTTTGGTCGTCCTGGAGTATAAACAGAATATTTATTTTTTTTTATTATCTATATTACACTGTAATAAGGGGAAGAGTCAATATTACACAAGTCAATTATTACGCCTGTAATAACTCCCACTAACCCTTCCGGTTATTACAGGCGTAATATAGATACCGAAGTGTGTGGGTTAAGCATTATTTAAAACGTTTTGGGCGTATGCCATTAACTGCCAAGTTACAGGAGAATTACCCGATAAGAAAATTGCAGCAAACTCTTGTGCGCGTGAATGGAGTGAAGACTCCAGCTCATGCACGCAAGAACGCACATATAAATGCAAAAAGTCGTTTGTACCACGATCTTGAGCGGCGCGTGGAGCGATCAAGTTTTCAGATGTTCGGACGAAACACCAGAGTTTTGAAATCATTTCTGCATCCAACGCATTCTCTTAATTCTGGTTCGTAATAGAATATTCGTCTAAGTTTGCAGCCTTGTGTGTGCACTGAAACCATATACAGTAATACCCCGACTTATGTGAACTCGGAGTTACGCGGTTCTTGATTTTTTCGTTTGGCAACGCTGCCGCCCACTATCTTCAAGGTCGTTTTTCATATGTTATCGATATACGGTGCGACGGCGGAGAATGAGAGCGAAAGATGAACAAAATTCAACTTTGTTGCTTTTATGTTTTTTATATCAGTGAAGGGGAAACACATTTCACCATAATAACGTAAAAACCAACACAATTCCAGCTATCGGTATAATTGCAAATGCAATTAGATCGAGTTTACTACCAGTTTACAACAGATTTCACTAGCAGAAACTCAACTGGATTTTTATTGTTTTATAGTAGTAACCCCTAGAAATGTGAGATGTTAATAGTGTATCTCTGCCTTTATGGTGTTGTTTATTCAGTTGCTACATGCATGCAGCTTTGTTTATGCGTATCAAGCGTGCCTCCTCGTTTTGTAATTGTGCTTTATTCCCTAAAAATGAGTAAAATAATTAAAAGGTGTGAAAAGGAAGCGTCCTGGTGAAGACACTGCAGATTCAGAGAGAAAAAGAAAAGCAATTATCGATAAACGGAGGCGGACTGGGTCAAAAATTCTTACCCGGGAAAATTTATAGTGGCCTCATACTATGGTTTATGGCCAAAATCACACTGGCCCACCGGGGTTTCCCCGGTAAGGCTTATGGCCAGTCCACCTCTGTCGATAGAGAAAAAATATGAAATTGTGAAACGCTTTGAGCGAAATGAAAGACCATGTGATATTGCACGTGCTACAGGCCTAAATGAAGCAACGGCGAAAAGCACATGACAATTGCAAACTTGACAGGTTGAAAATTGAAAAGGGCTCAATTGTAAAGGGCTTAAAAATTTTAGAAAACATAAGACTCCAACGAAGAACGCGTTATAGCTACAAAGCAAGGAATAAAAAAAATTATTAGCTTGCTACGAAGAAATTCTGCGTGAAAAAAAGAACGCGCTGTGTCGTCAGACGAATTTGTTAGATTTTATGAAGCCATCGACATAACTTTTTTACGTAAGTCATTTGTTTTTTTTAATACATATTTTGTATTAATATGTATAAAGAACTGCAATTTTATTAATATTTTTCTTCTAAACTAGTGTTTTTGTTAGTCCTTGGTCCCAATTAAGCAAAATTTATATGTATTTATATGCAACGTTGTACCCCGACTTACGCGAATTCGACTTACGCAATTTTCGTCGGACCCACCTATCGCGTAACTTCGGGGTATTACTGTATAGAAGAAATCGTTGCCGAGCAATCGTATGTAAGTGACGCAGGAAAAGGTAGATACTGAAGTGTGTGGGTAAGCAGTATAGAATGTTTTGTTTTGCGTTACAGGAGAATTACCCCGATGATCATAAAGTTGGACAGGAGAATCTACAGTGAAACTTGTTCACTTAAGTTTTCTTCGAAATAAAAATCGCCATAAATGACACTGATGAGGAAAATCATAACCGCTGAAGAACGTTCATACGAAGGTTAAGTTCGATACAGGAATGTCTATAGCGGCTCAGCATTGTAGTTCCAGAAACACTTTGTTTACATGACTTGCAGAGAACCAAGTTTAGTAGTAGCACGATTCAAGAAAGCAAGTTTATGTAGCATCAGCCAAAAAAAAAAAAACACCACAAACATCCATTTCTTCTAGAAATTTGTCTAGTTCTCTGAATTTACGCTTTCAACTTCCACAACGACAGATGGAAGTCTGTCGTTGTGGAACAGTTTGTTCCAGCAGTCAACTACAACTGGCTAAAGACTAATCTATTCTACAACTGTCTTTCCTCAATTCGAGTTCATGTCCCCTTGCATACATAGTGTGAGCAAGAGGAAGAATCCCATCACTGAGTTTGCTCAAGTCATTCAAAGCCTTAACATTGACAAAAAACTTATTTATGCTATTGATTTCCACTACAACAGATGGAAGTTTGTTCCGCTTGCTAAAGGCAAATTTCCACGCATGTATTCTACATTTGTCTTTCCTCAATTTGAATTTATGTCCCCTCAGGTGAGTAATCTGAACAAGCGGAAGAATCCCACAGCACTGAGCTTGCCCTCACCATTCAAGGTCTTATACACCTCAGATCACATCGTGGATGCCTAGCGTTGCATTTTGCAGAACTAGAGCCTTTTCTTGGTAAGAGAACCACTTCTCTGTACTCGTTCAAGCAACTCTACATCCTTCCTAAAATGAGGCCTCCAGACATTATTACACTATCTATATTATAGTGCAAGGAAGCCTGAGGCTTATGTTACACCAGCCAAAAAAAAAAAAAAAAATTTGAGAGATAATTTAATATAATTTTGATTTTCACCTTCCACAAACGGATTATCTCGATAAATATTACATTAATATTTATCAAGATACAGTCGGAAAATTCAGATGTGAATAATTTTTCGAATTTTCTTCGCTTCGATGTAGTGTCAACGTTGTGTACGTCGAGTGTTCATATTCATCAGTCCACATGTCCGTAGATGCACTAAATTGTCATAGATGGGGAATAAATGGTTTGTAACTTTTCCGCTTCCTTGTACGTATTGCGAGAAATAGTTGTGGGATGTGGCAATAAATCCTTACCGTTAAGTTTCCATAGAGAGCTCCTATTTTCATTAAATAGGAGAATAGTTTACGAAACTCGTACCACTAACAATGTCAGACCTTGTAACAATAAAACACGATTTAGTTGCCTCTTATTTGAGAGGAATGTGAAGATGAAGTTGTGGATACAAATATTTCTCAATAAAATTTTGGCCAACACAGACTGGAAATTTGCAAGAATGGCGATTTCATTGGGAGCTTTCCGTTTTTGTCCAGAATAACTTAATAAAGAAGCAGTTAGAAAGCGTTACAAGTGAATGTTCTTAGATTTGAAATTAGGTCAACCCCACAATCTCAGATGTAGTAGGAATACGGATTAACAGTACCAAACTTAAATACTGTACACATACAACTAAAAAGGGGCCCAGTGCGGGAAGGTTATTGTTATTTGGTTTTTAGGAGCATTAGCAACTAAGGCCATATTGCCCCGGGAATATGCGGTGGTCATTCCCTGACCTTTCCGCATCCTCCGTATTTGGTGGTGACGGGCTCGAACCCCAGTGCGGGGAGGAAATAATGACTTATTTCCTCCCCGAAATAATGACTTATATTATTTCCTCCCCGCACTGGAAATAATTACTTTTGATTAACTCTAATTACTCTTGATATAACGGAAATTGCAACTTAATACCAGCTTAAGGGCATCGCATTTTACGGCAAAATGCCTCAAGTTGCATAGTGGGTTAACATGCCTACAAGTTAGTGCAAGTGTATCAGATCTGCTAGCAGCTAACTACTAAATAGTTAAGACAGGCATCATTATGTATATATCTCATATTCTGAATACCTTCACAACGAGTTGCCATAATATTGCACTACCTCAAATAAGTAACTCTTCACCATAGGAGAAGAGTATTATTAACTCACTACGCAACTTGAAGCTTTTGCCCTAAAATGCGACGTAATTCAAAATACTACCCCATCAGGCATCTCTCATATTGTAGAGTTGTACTTCGCAACTGCCTTGCCATCATTGCAATACCAGGGTGCCTGCCCACACACCGAAGAGAAGCCAATCAGCTCCGAAACTATGCCGTCTGGGTGGTGGCATCCGCTGAGAATAAGTAACAATAGTCTTCTCCAGTGGTGAAGACTTATTTATTCGAGGTAGTGCAATATCATTGCAACTCGTTGTGAAGGTAATCACTGAGTTATACATAATGATGCCAACTTAACTATTTAGTAGTTAGCTGCTAGCAGATCTGATACTTTGCACTAACCTGTATGCATACCAGCTTAAAGGTAATGGATAGTTTACTCAGCAAAAATATAGATCGAGTCATTACCACGAGTGTTTATATTCATCTGTCCACATGACAGTAGATGCACTAAATTGTCACGAATTAAAGACTAAATGATGAATAACAAATAATATTTGTCAATGTTATACTTCGGCTGTCATTTCTCATCCCATCTTCCTAATTTTGGAGACGTTGGCAAAGTGCGCCTTATTGGTTAATTAAAGTGTCGACAAATAATAAAGAACTATTGTATACAGAAGGCACATTTCTGTACAGAACGCCCTTCACGGCCGTATCGCTAGCAGTCTGGAAGGGGTACCCGTTTCTGAATCTAGACCGAATTTAAATACATAAAAAAAATGTTTGAAATAACAATTCATTACGATTATTTATATCCGACCATCGTTCGCGTTACTCAGCCTGAACAGCAGGTCGGGTCAAAGCCCGGGCAAATCCCTTACCGTGTAAAGGTCGAGAATGTTCAGTTACGAGCTAAAAGTGGTTCGACTATGTCATGGTGCAACGTTAAAGCAGTGTTTACCATTTCCGATTATTCAGTTTTATAAAATATAAAAATTGAGAACTGTGATTCACTTAAGTGTTATACAAGTGAAATAGCAAAACAAACGAGTCGCTGATACCAGATATTAGCCGAAAGCTGAAGCTATTCTGTGTTGTATGCAGCTCGTATTTTTAACTTCAAAACAAAATTTATACAAACGCTTTTAAATTACTTAAAAACCAGAAAGATCTAATGCAGAGAAGTTTTAACATGCTGCGAGCAATGAAGAGTACCTGGAGCTTATGGACATCAAAAAGCATTCCTCTGCACAATTAGGAAATGCATTTTTTCACTTCAATACGTTATCCCTTAATATTTTCTGCAACCCGAGTATAGTACCAGAGTTGTTACGTTATTCTGGGATTACTACTACCACATGCAGCATCTTGCATTTGTCAAGAACTTCGACTGTCATTTCTCATCTCACTGCCTAATTTTTCTAGATCTTGTTGCTAGACCTTGACTACTGCCATACTCTATTTTGTTGTTAAAGTGTCTTTTTACTTAATATTTCTTATTTAAATACTTCTGGCTCTAGACATGAGGTTTTTTGTTTTTTTTTTTTAGTTTACAGGCGCGAAATAAGACGATAATTTTTTTTTAGTTTCACCAAATTTAACATAATTACCATTGCGACTGCTTCCGGGTAGACAGGAGTCTCAGTTGCAACTTATAAACTTCCCTCAGATTCCTTTGACAAAAAAATCCCACAACTAAAACATACTAAACCTTTACAAAACATAAATACCGCGATCACATCTCAACCTTTCCCCATGAGGATACGCTTATATAAAAACAATAAACAATATAGATGGCAGCACAGAGCAGTAAACTGGAAATGGCATTATTACAGTGGCGACCTCATTAATTGCAGGATAATTATTTTACAAAAATGAGCATCCAGTTAATAGATGGCTAGAATGAGCAAACTTTAAGTTAACAGTTAAGAAATATTTTAAATTAGGACGAAAGGTTCAAAATTTTATGACAAAAAACAGTAAATAGCAGGAAATTATTTTTAAAAAGTCATAAAAAGTTCAATGCTGACGGGATTCTACCTCTTGCTGAGATTCCGCACCTGAGGGGGCATAAATTCAAATTGAGGAAAGACAGTTCCAGAATAGATGTGAGAAAATTTACTTTAGCCTTTAGGTGGTTGGTTGCAGGAACAAACTTCCATCTATCGTTATGAAAGTTGATAGCTTAAATAAGTTCAAGGCTGAACTAGACAAACTTTTGGGTAAAACCGGAAGTTTTTTTTTTTTTTTTTTTTACTGGTGTTATATAAGCTTGCTTTCTTTCCTCATGTGCCTCCACAAATGCTAAATATTGAGTTTACTGTAGAGGAGGCGATCTACTTTTGTTAAGGGCACAATTAAAGCTGATTAACAAAATATAACTAAACTATAATACTGCGTCAATGGGAAACCAGAAAATAAAATAAAATTTATAAATGGTTGGGTTAAAATCGTTTATTATTATTATTATTATTATTATTATTATTATTATTATTATTATTATTATTAGCCATATGGTGCAAGGAAGCCTGAGGCTTATACTGCACGAGGCAAAAAAAAAAAAAAAAAAAAACATTCTGAATTACTCAGCGAGAGAGAGAGAGGTAGAAGGGAATCACCAAGAAAGAGAAGAATGATGTTTAAACTAATTAGAAAAAAAGAAAAGTAAATATACACACAAAAGCTTTCAGACGGATGTCGTTCTTCCTCAGTTGTGATAGTTAACCGTTATTGTAAAATACAGAACATCATGTGCGTGCCATGGTGGGCATGCGTGGTGAGAATCGCGTGCTACAGATGCTTTCAGCAATTAGCTGGTTGAAGTGGAGGCTTGTGGTTGTAGTCGTAATACTCGGGAATGCTCCGAGCGTCAACGTTTGTCAGCTAAGAGGATGGTTGCCTCAGTTATCGGGTTGATGCGACAACCTCTGTTCCTGTTGAAGGAACTCAGGGTTCCTCGGGGTTCAGTGTTGGGTCCATTGTTGTTTTTGTATTTATAAATGATATTGATGATGGTATATCAAACTTAATGTCCAAGTTTTCAGACGATACAAAGGTTGGCAGGGTTACTAAGGACACTACTGACGCTATGCTGCTGCAACAGGATTTGGAAAGGTTGAGCAGATAGGCTGAGAGGTGGCAAATGAAGTTTAACATTGACAAATGTAAAGTACAACATATGGGAAACAGTAACCCCAGAGAAAGGTATCGACTCTGTGGTACTACATTGACAGTGGAAGGGAATTAAAAGGATTTGGGGGTAATTGTGCAGGCAGATATGAAGTTCTTCGAGCAGTGCAGCCGGGCTGCAAGAGTAGCTCATGGTGTCTTGTCAATGATATACAGGAATTTTCCTAGCAGGAATAAGGAGGTGATTATTCCCTTGTATAAGGCAATGGTCAAGCCACACCTTGAGTACTGTATACAGGTCTGGAGGCCTCATTTCAAGAAGGATGTAGAGCTGCTGGAACGAGTACAGAGAAGGGCAACAAGATTAGTGAATGGAACAAAGGGTTGCTCTTATGAAGAAAGGCTTAAGTTTTGCAAATTACAGTGTCTGGAGACTAGCACCGGCGTGGTGATCTGATAGAGGTGTATAAAGACTTGAATGGTTTGAGCATGCTCAATGCCGATGGGACTCTTCCTCTTGCTCAGAATAATCACCGGAGAGGGCATAAATTCAAATTGAAGAGAGATAGATGTAGGATAGATGTGCGGAAATTTGCCTTTAGCCAGCAGGCAGTGGAACAGACTTCCATCCCTTGTTGTGGAAGTTGATAGCCTAAATAAATTTAAGGCTCAGCTGGACAGGTATTTCGAACGAACGGAGGAGTGAAATGGGAGTGGTGGTTTTTTTTTTTTTTTTTTTTTGGCTGATGCTGCATAAACTTGCTTTCTTGCATCAAATGCCTCTACTAATGCTAATGCTAATGATAACTGCTAACTGCTAAAACACGAGATGTGGAGCGATTCCAATAAGACACGGCGACGGTAGTTGCGGGATCGGTCAATGAGCTCGACGTCGCGGCATGGATCGATGTGCTAGGTTGATCGGAAGTGCTCAGCAATCACTAAGTGATCCACGGATGGCTTTCTCGTGCTCAGAGACTCGAGTACTGAGTCTTTTCCAGTTTCTCCAACGTAGCAGCCAGTACAATCACAGCAGGAAATACGGTACATCAATCCACTCTTTTGTAGGGGGAAGCTGGTGTTTTAACCCTCGAAACGAGGGATCGCAACTTTCTCCCTGGAAGTTGTAAAGACTTTATCCCATTAACCTGTAGGACCCTACAAATTTGTTGCGACAGGTTCTGGTAGTACGCGATAAATGCGGTCGTGGTGGGGTCATCACTATGTGGAGCACATGGAAGACTATTGTACAAATTGGAACAGTATGGCATTAAGTGCAAGTTGCTACACTGGATAAAAGAATGGCTGAGTGGGAGAAGACAGAGAGTAGTTATCAATGGACACGCTCTTCATAAGTGCAGTCCCCCAGGGTTCAGTGTTGGGCCATTGTTGTTTTGTATATTTATCAATGATATTGATGAAGGTATATTAGGGTTAATGTCACAGTTTGAAGATGATATGAAGGTTGGCAGGGTTGTTAATGACAGTAATTATAGTATGCTACTGCAACAGGATCTGGAAATGTTGAGAAGATGGGCTGAGAGGTGACAACCTAATTCTAACATTGACAAATGTAAACTACTGCATATGATTAGCAGTAACCCCAGAGTAACGTATCAACTGAGTGGAACAACACTCAGGGTAGTGGTAATTGTGCAGTCAGATATGCAGTTTTCTGAGCAGTGTAAAAAGGCTGAAAGAATAGCTCATGGGTTTTTTTTTGCAGGGATAAGGGTGTGATTGTCGCCTTGTATAAGGCAATGGTCAGGCCACACCTTGAGTACTGTATACAGGTCTGGAGGCCTCATTTTAGGAGAGATGTAGAGCTACTGGAACGAGTACAGAGAAGGGCGATGAGATTGGTGAGGGGAATAAAGGAGTGCTCTTACAAAGAAAGGCTTAAGTTCTGCAAATTGCAGAGTATAGAGACTTGGCAGCTGCGAGGTGATCTAAGTGAGGTGTATAAGGCCTTGAATAGATCGAGTAAGCTCAATGCTAATATGATTCTTCGTCTTGCTCATATTACCCGCCTGAGAGAGCATAAATTAAAATTCAGGAAAGACAATTGTAGAATAAATGTGCGGAAATTCGCCTTTAGCCAGCGGGTGGTTGAGAGTTGGAACAAAATTCCATCTGTTGTAGTGAAGGTCAGCTACTTAAATAAGTTCAAGGCAGAACTAAATAAACATTTGGAGTGAATAGATGGGTGAAACGAGCAGGGTGTTTTTTTTTTTGGCTGATGCTATATAAGCTTGCTTTCTTGCATCATATGCCCTACTAATGCTAATGCTAATTTCATTCAAACAATTCTTCTCATCTTTCACATTTTATCAACGCAACTTATGTCTTATATCCTTCGCCATCACACATTTCAAAACCGATAAAGTTAAATTTCTTTAGGAGAGCTTCAAGCAGTTTTCACATGAGAGTAAATTGCGTCCGTGAATTGGCAAAAATTGTCACAAAATGACATACGCCGCACGTTGCAGCGACGCATGATGCAATCAGTACCCATACGTGCCACGGTGTAACTCCCACGCGTGTCGCATTTATGTTTTAAATCGCTATATCTCAGCTTCTAGCAGTCCATTTTAAAAATTTAAAAATCAAAATATTTCTTTCTTCATCCTCTACCGTATTTCATAAAAAATTTCGAATGAAAAAAAATTTATAATTCAACATGCCAAAGACATGAAGTGAGCGTTGTAAGGCGTAAAGAGCACGTATACCTGCAAAGCGACCGCCGAGACCACCTCCATTGAGTACAAAGGAGAGATCTGTAAAAATTTTGTGATAAGCCTGTAAAACAATTGTAAAATATTAAACCACTGTAAAATTGAAATAATAAGCGTTTCAAAAGATTCTGAAGAAGTTTCACTAAACCTCTGCTATGCGTGCTCGCACACACACAATTTTTTTTTTTTTTTTTTTTATCTTTTAATATCTTCCATTATCAAAAAAATATCTATGTCTGACCTCCACAAAAATATCTCACTCCATGTCGGACATTGTACCAATCCTTTCCTTAAACTATTTCCTAATCCCAAACGTAATATTCTACTTTGTTTCTAAAAACTTTTTATTTTCTAACGGTTTCTAAAAGATATTCCACTGAGACAGAAATGCAATTATACTGCAATCAGCATGGATTTGTTAAGGTGCGATCTTATCTGGCCAACCTGAGTGGATATTATGATTAAGTAACAAAAAACATCGAAGCAAGAAAGAAATAATCATCATATAATATACATGTATTTCAGAAAAGCTTGTGATACTGTTGCACACAACACTGTGCTGTACAAATTGGAGCAGTGTATAATTAAGGGCAAGTTACTCTTGATAACGCGATGCTTGAGTGGGAAAAAGCAGAGAGTTGTTATTAATGGAGACTGCTCTTCATGGAACAGTGTCATCAGTGGAGTAGCACAGGTTTTATTGCTGGGCCTATTGTTTATTTCTGTATTAGTTAATGATATCGATGATAGTATACCAGACTTAATGTCTAAGTTTGCGATGATGCAAAGATTTACAGGGTGGTTAATGACAGTAATCAGGATAAGCTACTGACACAAGGCAAGATAAATTAGGCAGATGTGGGCTAATAAACGGCAGTGGAAGTTTAACATTGAGAAATGCAAGGTACTACATATGGGTAGCAGTAATCACAGATTAGCATACAAACAGTGTGGAATAACATTCACGGTAGTAGTAGTAGTGGCATGTGATTCAAGAAAGCAAGCGTATGAGCTTATGCAGCATTAGCTAAAAAAAAAAAAAAAAATTACAAAACAATCCCCTCTAAATATTTGTCCAGTTCCTCCTTAAATTCATTTAACCTACCAACTTCCACAACGACAGATGGAAGTTTGTTCCAGCAATTCACCAACCGCTGGCTAAAGGCAAATTTCTTCACATCTATTCTACATCTGTACTTCCTCAATTTCAATTTACGCCCCCTTAGGTTCGTAATCTGAACAAGTGGAAGAATCCCATCAGAATTCAGCATGCTCAACCCATTCAAGGCCTTATACACCTCAATTAGATCACCTCGCAGGTGGCTTGTCTCCAGCTGCTGCAATTTGCAGAGCTTAAGCCCCTCTTGGTAAAAGGATCCCTTCATTCCCCTCAACATTCTTGTTGCCCTTCTCTGTACACGCTCAAGAAAATCTACATCCTTCCTAAAATGAAGCCTCCAGACCTGTACGCGTGGCCTGATCATTGCCTTATACAGAGGGATAATCACCTCCTTTTCCCTGCTAGCAAAATTCCTATGTATCATTGACAACACTCCATGACCTGCCCTGGCAGCCTGTCTACATTGCTCAGAAAACTTCATATCTGACTGCCCAATTACTCCCTGGTCTTTTTCATTTTCTACCTCCTTAAGTGTAGTAACACACAGTTGGTACGTTTCTCTTGAGTTACTTCTACCCATGTGCAGTACTTTGCATTTGTCAATGCTAAACTTCAGTTGCCTCTTTTCAGCCCATCTGCCCAAATTTTCTAGATCCTGTTACAGTAACACACTGCCATTACTGTAATTAAGAACCCTGCCAACCTTTGTATCATCTGCAAAATTCGACACTAAGCCTGATATACTTTCATCAATATCATTGATAAATGTACAAAACAACAGTGTACCCAACACCGAACCCTGTGGGACTCCACTAATAACATTAGTCCACGAAGAGCAGCACCCATTGATTACCACACTCTGTCTTCTCACACTGTTTTATCCATTTTAGCAACTTACCCGTTATTCCATTCTGCTCCAATTTGTACAGTAGTCTTCCATGCGCAACATTGTCAAAAGCTTTACTGAAATCCAAGTACATGTATATGATATCAAAAATTATTATTTTTGCATCCAGTTGCTTTGTAACCACATCATATTAACCAATCAAATTTGTCAGACAAGACTTTCCCATAACATACCCATGCTATGTCTGAATTATTGCTGCAGTCTTGTCCTGCAATGCATCTTTAAACAGTGACTCCATTATTTTACCCGAAACAAAAGTTGAACTAACTGGTCTGTAATTACTCGTGTCACCCTTCGATCCCCCTTTGTGAATTTGGGACACATTTGCACAACTTCAATCGAGTGGGACCTCCCCTGAGTCCAAGGATGCTCTCATAATTATGGCTAAGGGTTTGCTTACTTCCTTTGCCGCCTCCTTTAATATAATTGGATAGATCCCATCCACCCCCCAGGTGTCTTTCTTATGTTTAACTTCAACAATTTCCCCTCCACTTTGTTCTCAGTTATTACAAAATCATTAAGCACCCTGTTACAATTTGATAACCTTGTGGCATTTTCAAACCTTAATAACTCCTCATGTGTGAATGTAAATGCAAAATACTCATTCGGTTTGTTTGCTCTCTGAGCAGGATAATCAATAGTCGAACCATCGATATCAAGTGAACCAATTAGATTAATCCCCTTCCTTTTAGAGTTCATATAAGTAAAGAAATCCTTGCTGTTTTTCTTAGCATCCTTTGCCAAAGATTTCTCGTAATCTGCCTTCGCCTGCCTAACCTCCTTTGTGACTTGATTCTAGACTAGCTTATATATATCATAGGCTTCTGTGTCGCCTGATAATTTATATGCATCCCATGTATTTTTCTTCTCTGCTACGAGTCTCATTAGTTCATTTGACAACCATTTATGCCTAAACCTTGAACAATATTTATTAATAGATAAGAAACTTTTAGTAGCTTCCACTATTAATTCCTTGAATGCTTCCCACGTAGAATTTGCTGTTGGTAACATCATCAGTTGGTCTCACTGTACAGAATTTAAAAACTGTCCGAGACCACTATAGTCACCTTTACGGAAGAAAAAACCCCTTCCTTTACCCTGATGGTAATTATATCTTTAAGTAAATCCGACATCAGTACACTGTGATCACTGCCACCTAGTGGTTCCTTTGTCTGCAAATTCTTAATAAACGAATGATTACTGCTGATAACCAGCTCAAGAGTATTACCCTCTCTATTTGCCTCTCGAGCAGAAAAGAATCCTCCAATAAATCCACAAAAGTCTTACTAGTGAGAGTGACCAACCCATAAGTTCCAGTCTATATCTGGGAAGTTAAAATCCCCATTATAAGACATTCTGATTTACTAGCCCACTCTATTTCTCTGTACAATTGTTCATTGTGCTCATTTGAGTCCTTAGGCCTATAACACACTTCTACTCTTATTTTTACTTTCGCAGTGCTTATGTCACACCAAACCGACTTAACAGTGAACTGTTCATCTATATCAAGTGGATGCACTTCTTTTGATTTTATGTTTTTTTAATTTTCGGTAATGGATAATAGAAAAAAAAAAAGACCTGGGGTAATTGTATAGTCAGATATGAAGTCTTCTGAGTAATGCAAACTGGTTGCGAAGACAGCTCATGGGGTTTGTCTACGACGTACAACTTTGCTAGCAGGAGGAAAAAATGATAATTCCCTTGTATATGGTAATGGTTACGCCCCATACGGCTGTAATTGTTACTGCATACAGCTCTAAAGTCCTCATTTTAGGAAGGATGGTGGAACAGGTGCAAAGAAGGCAACGAGATTGGTGAAAAGAAGGAAACCTGTCTTGGTGTTACCAAGACAGGTTTCATTTCAGCAAATTGCAGCATCGGGGAAACTATGCGTCTGAGAAGAGATCTGACTTAGGTGTATTACCTAAGTGTATGACTTAGGTGTAAGGCATTGAATGACTCACAAGGTCGATGCTGACGGAATTCCTCTTCTTGCTTAGAATCCCTGAAGATTAGTATTAGTAGAGATAAATGATGCAAGAAAGTAAGCTTATACAGCATCAGACAAAACTCACATATCATCTATACATCCCCTCCAATAGTTCGTCTAATTCTTCCTTGAATTTATCCAACCGATCCACTTCCACAACAACAGATGGAAGTTTGTTCCCGCAATCAACTACCCGCTGGCTAAAAACAAACTTCCGCAAATCTATTCTGGAATCATCCTTTTTCAATTTGAATTTAAATACCCTCATGTGGGTAGCCGTAGCCAGAGGAAGAATCCCATCACCTTTAAGTTTGCTCAAGCCATTCAAAGCCTTAAACACCTCAATTACGTCGCAAGTATCTAGTCTGCAGACACTACAATTTGCCAAACTGAAACTTTTCTTTGCAAGGGCACTCTTTTGTTCCCTCACCAGTTTTGTTGTCCTTCTTGTACCCATTGCGGTAACTCAACGTCCTTCCTAAAATTAGACCTTCTGATCTGTATTTAGTAGTCAAGAGGTGGCCATTGTCTGATACAATGGGATAATCACTGTTTATCCATGCAAGTATATTTCTGTATCTCGTTTACAAAACACTATGAGCTCTCCCCTAGAAGCCTGGCTGCACTGCTTAGAGAAATTCATATCTGACTGCCCAACTAACAGGTCCTTTTCATTTTCTGCTACTCTGAATGTAGGAGATTATTCTTTGATAATTGTTACCCAGATGCAGTAATTTACATTTTTCAATGTTCAACTGTCATTTCTAAGCTCATCTGCTTAATATTTCTAGCTCTTATTGGAACAGCCTACCTTGATTACAGTCATTAACCACTCTGTTTTTTATCCAACATTGTATTGATATCGTGAATTATCATCTGCAAACTTAGACATCATCAATATCGCAAAGAAATAAAAGTCGTCGTGCGTGGCACGGCTCTAAAAACACCATCCTCCCTATAGTAGGCGAAAAAGACCTTAATTCTAGTCAAGTCAATAAGGAGGTCAATGTGGCTAAGCTAAGCGGTCTCAGGCGAGGGTAGAATGGATTTTAATCGCCGAAACTCGAGTTTTCATCCAGAAAACATCAAATAGACAGAACACATGCAATTTAAAGACATTATCTTCGGAACAAAATGGCCTAAGTTGCTGATGCTCCTGAAACCCTAAAACAAAAATAAATATATAAAATAATTATGGACCACCAGGGCGGTCCAAATGGGCCCCAGGGCCGTAGAAATGGGCCCCCTGACCTAGGGGCCTAATTGAGGGTGCCATCAAAGTCTCAACATAAATAAACGAGGCCACTTAACCCCTTTTGCATTCCAGTCCCCAAGTACCTTTGCACGGCCCTGATGGACTCAACATAAAACTGTGTGGACTCCAATAAAAACGTTAGTTTAAGAACAGCCCGTTAATAACCTCTCTCTCTCTCTCTCTCTCTCTGGCTTCTCCCACATTCATTGCATTTCGATAAATGGCAAATGCAAGGGAGAAGGGAAAGAGATATAAGAGTAATTATGCAGTCTGAGAACAGCCCAGGGAATACTGTTATTTCATTGAAGAGGCCTCTGGAGTCCGGAACTTTAGTAGCATTATAGATGAATCATAGATGATTCATCTATGATGCTACTGAAACACTGACTCAAATCGATTAACTGCCTTTATTAAACAAAAATACACGTACTGACTGTATATTACAATAAAATTAAAATGAAATAAGATGGTATATAACAAGGATAAAATGCGATAAAATATAAAATTAAAAGCGCTAAAAAGATATTTAAAATTACTAAAAAACAACAAAACAGAAGCTTTCGGAAGCAGCGGTCGCCTTCATCAGCAATAATGGTTGCAGGATATCCGACAATCTATGTATGTACACAATACGCCCCAACAGGTCCGCGACACGAACTATGGCACCTGCGCGCGGTCCACTTCTCGTGCTTTGGAACCGGAAATGGAACGAACCACGCTAAACCGTTCGTCTCTCCCTAGTATATAAGGGCTTCGAAGAGTGAATGAATGCGACAGCCCTTATCCCTATTAAGATTATAGTGTCCAGACGAACATATCCTTAAACTCTCTAGCCATTTCCGGTTCCAAAAGCCAAGCGCTCTATCCACGATCACGGCTTCTTTAGCTGTAATGACATGGCTAGTTTCCCAGGCATGTTCAACTGCGGCTGAACCCACATAGTTGGCTGTCTTGAGGGCCCTATCGTGTTCCCCCAAATAACACTCCCGCAGTCCGGACACTCAATTTCATACACGACCCCTACTAGTGTCATTACCCGCAATAGGATCTTTGATTGCTGACACTACTGTGTGCATCCTCCGACTCGGCAGCTGCACACAGAATATCTTACACGAACGTAAAATACGGGAAATGGATTCTGAAATTCCCGGACAGTAGGGAATGTATGTGGTGGCAAGAGGTGTAAAAACAACCCTGCGACTGCTACTCATATCTCTTAAACACCCCTCAATAATGCTTTGGGGATAAACGCTATTTTTGTGACAACCGGCCTGAGCAGTTTTAAAATGTGCGTATTGGCCACGACACAAGTTTTCTGTAAACCTTAGTTTTCAAGTGTCGGCGTTCTCTGTACAAACACACACACATCTAAGAACGGAAACGCCTCCTCCTTGCTCAACCTCCGAGGTAAACTGGATATACGGCGAACCGTTATTCAACCAATCAAGTACTGTACTTCTGTCTCGTATCCCCTTAATGGGGGGTGGATTAGAGCTCCCCAACATCTTGGCTTTGAACTCTTCCAAGGCTAAATTGGCTATAATTGCACGAATAGATGAACCCATAGCCAGTCTGCGGACTTGCTGGTACATAACCAGTAGGTATTCCCCCGTAGTGGGGCACTCATATTACACTGTTAAAAACAGCAGGTAGTTTGTGCAATTCGTCCGTGCTCAGGAGGTAGAAGAGGGTGAGATTAATTATGGCACCTTTAGATGTTATTTCTTTGTTCACATGTATGCTCGTTAAACATGGCTTGGATTGTGTGCAGAAGGCTTTGAGTAGAGATGGTACTTCGAAGGATAGGACAGCCCTAAGTGGTGAAGACATTTGTGAAGGTGTAAGTTTATGCTTATCTAGTACCACCATGTTGTTTCAAAATGTTATGTAGCAGCAGGTTCGCGGAGTGGCCATGGGTCACCTATAGTGCAATTATAGCCAATTTAGCCTTGGAAGAGTTCAAAGCCAAGATGTTGGGGAGCTCTAATCCACCCCCATTAAGAGCGTGGAAGAGGTATGTTGATAACACATTCACGGTAATACAAAGGGGATACGAAACAAGTACTTGATTGGTTGAATAACGGTTCGTTCTATATCCAGTTTACCTCGGAGGTTGAGCAGGGGTGGGTCTTTTCGTTCTTAGATGCGTGTGTAGAGAAGGCCGATACTTGAAAACTAAGGTTTACAGAAAACCTGTGTCGTGGCCAATACACACACTTTAAAACTGCCCAGGCCGGTTGTCACTAAAATATTGTGGTTAAGGCCTTAATGGGAAGGGTGGGGTCCCACTGCTTTTCATCTGAGGAGGGAATGGCAACGAGACTAAACGAGTTACGGCTGACCTAGTAACGTGCGGTTACCCTCAGAGCATTATTGAGGGGTGTTTAAGAGATATGAGTAGCAGTCACAGGGATGTTTTTACACCTGTTGCCACCGTATACGTTCCCAACTATCCGGGCATTTCGGAACCCGTTTCATGTATTTTACGTTCGTGTAAGATACGCTGTGCGCAGCTGCCGGGTCGGAGACTGCGCACAGTATTGTCCGCAATCAAAGATCCTATTGCGGATAATGACACTAGTGGGGGCGTATATGAAATTGAGTGTCCGGACTGTGTGGAGTGTTAAAAAGTGTAAAGTGTTCGAGGTCTAACGGCCCAAGGGGTTTCACCCATCTCCGTGTTTGTGTAGCTCTGATTGTGTAGCACAGAACTCTGTAACGGCCAGAGGTTTAAAAAGTGTAATGTGTTTGTTAGCGTTATGTTGTTCTTCTGACCATTTAGCCGTTGGCCCTGACATGCCTCCTCGGGGCTAAGTGTGGGCAACGGAGGGTCCCTAGTAGAACCCTCCGTTGCCGACACTTAGCCCCGATGAGGCAGGTCAGGCACTTGAGGGATCGCCTAAGTACTCTGGTAGGCCCTGCCACCTAATTTCCGAAGATTTCAGAGGCAAGGGCCTAAAAAAAAAATAAATATAAAAACATTGCGAGACAAGTTAGGGTAGGAGTAGAGTCTGAAGGAGGAGGGGGACAGGTAGAAACATGGGAATGATAGGGAAGACAACCCCAAATTGGTCAGTGGAGACAAGCCCCACCAGAAGAAAGGGGGATCGTCCCCTCCCCCTACCCAAGGGATGGGAATTAAAAGTGAACTGGGAAAGGGTGCCCCGTTCACGTCACCAATGTGGACAGTCACTTTTATGTCAGGTAATGTATCCATTAACCCAGACAAGAAGTACTTTCAGGAAACTTGCATTTGGTGTTATTTTGCTTCGTCGGATGTTTCTTGAGCTTTGGTGTTATTTTGCTTCCTCCGGGTGTTTCTTGAGTCTTCCTTCAATGGCTATTGTCTGGAGAGGTCAAGTCCAGTTTAGTTGCCTCTAATAGGACAAAGTCACAGTTAGCTGTTAATCCCTGTGTGTCTCATTGAAAGCATAATTATATTGTCATTTCGTCCAAATGGTTTGTCAATTTTTGGTTAGCGTTCCATGGCATGCATTTAAAAGGTCCATGTTAGTGTCCGTGAGCTGACAGTTTCAAGTCCCAGGTTGTCAAGTTGGGTGATATCATTTTTCAGTTGCCTTTCATTAGAAGTATTTATTTTATTGGTCATTTATGTCAGGTCAGTTGTCTAGATAGTTTGTCCATTTCTGTTCAGTTTAGTCTTATAGTGAATTCCATGGCATTCATCAGTAAGATCCATGCCAGTGGTCTCTGTGGATGGCAATTAATGTCCTATGTCGGGCAAAAAGTTCCTGTGCATGCTTAGTAAAAGTCTTGTACTGTATTCTTCTTGTGAGTCGAGGAGATGTGATTCCAGATTCCGTGGGATGTAAGTGATTGTTTTCATTAACCGACAGCGAAGGTCCTCATAATGGGTACAGTCAAACATAATGTGGTGCCAGGTCTCTGCCTCTCCGCATGTACAGCATGGGTCCTCGATGATTCCCATGTTGGTTAATTTTGCGTTGAATGATCCGTGGCCGGTTAGTAGGTAAGTTGTGAATAGTCCGGGATGGAACCAAGTTGGGGGCTTTGGATACGCCCTGTCAATATTGGGTAAGAACTTTTTTGTGATTTCGCTTTTTGTTGACGCAGTCCATCGATCCTGCCATGCTTGCTGTAGATGCCTTTGGAGTCTAGATTTCTCTGCCTTCTGATTCGCTGTTGAGTCTATGGTGAAATTCAAAAAGGTGCAGGGCAATCCCTTGGCAATGTAATAAGCTATACCGCAGCGGATTATCCCAAGGTCCAGAGGGAGGGCCCCAGCAAGGACGTGTGTACTGGTTGTACGGCAGGCACGGGTGATGGTGAGTAGTATCGACCGCTGGATTGTGCCCAACGTTCTTTGGTTTACTGCGGTTGCAGCTTTACGGAACCAAACAGGAGAAGCGTAAGTTATTGCAGGTAGGAATGTAGTTTTATAATAGACAGGGTTCGCTTATTGAGTCCCCAATCCCGTCTTGTGATTCTGGTAATCAGTGCAGAATAATACTTAATCTTTGTTCTTATGTACTTCAAATGGTGTTGAAATGATAGATTCGGGTCCAAGATGACGCCAAGATATTTTAGCTGGTTTACCAGTTTTATAGTTGTATTATCAACTTTTATCTGTGGTGAGAGAGAGAGAGAGAGAGAGAGAGAGAGAGAGAGAGAGAGAGAGAGAGAGAGAGAGAGAGAGAGAGAGAGAGAGAATCTTTAATGCCCTTCACGGCCAAAAACCAAGGAATTTACATTTTTACAGCTTCCCGAAACTTCCGGGAAAATCGAACAATTATTACAAAAAAGAATGAAAATATATTTTGATACAAAGGAGAGAACTCCTTACGCTCATGTGGAACATGATTCTAGATGAGTTCCTGGCTACGGACCTTGGTGATATCAGGTCCCAGGCTTTTGCTGATGACTTAATTTTGACGATCGCTGCAGACAGCTGGGCTCAGCTCTGTAGGTTGAGGGTTCCCTTAAGTAAGATGGAGGACGTCTTGGGGAGTGAGATTTTTAAGAAATAGGTTTGTGCCCAGTCTTGTAGGATCCTCAATGCCTGGTTTCGAGCTGAGCCCTGCTGTCTGCAGCGATCGTCAAAATTAAGTCATCAGCAAAAGCCTGGGATCTGATGCCACCAAGGTCCATAGCCAGGAACTCTCCTAGAATCATGTTCCACAGGAGCGGCCCTAGAACAGACCCCTGGGGGCAGCTCCTGTGAACCAGACTGGTCAGCTTTTTGTATGGTACGACTACATTTATTTTTCTCTGCGAGAGGTAGGACTTGATTGCTAGGTAGAGGTTAAATGGGGTGTGGGCGCATCTCAACCAGGCCAGGTTTGTGTAAAAAGGCAAATATTTTCAGTTTTTTAGCCCTTTTACTTACTTTCAAGAAGTAAATTCGCCTCATACTGCCGAATATTTTTTTTTCCAGTGACCTGTACACTAAGGCAGATAGCGCCACTTGACAGAGTTTAAGCTTTTGCTTTCGGTTCCAAACACCCCAGGGGGTGCGGTCGCCGTAAGGGGACACCACAGTGACATCACCCGTTCTCCTGAGCGGACAAGAATGTTGATCGAACGCAAAGGTCCGAAGAACGGTGTAAATTGTTATATGAGTAGAAATTACCAGAACAAGACACAGCAGGACTTGCATAACAAGACCTTTATAAAGATATTAATTGTCACTACGACGCTGTGCATGGTACAGTATCAATTCATTTCTCCCCCCCCCCCCCGAGGATGCAGAGATATATATATTTGAAGGGGAAAAAGACAAAATCGGAGACGGACACACACAGTTAAGTTCATGAGTAAAACATGACAAGAAGAGTAGTGATATTTTTGGCCGATTTTTGTCATTGTGTAAAGAAGAGGTAAATTAATAATTACGAGGGAAAAGATGAGAAAAGAACTATATTGATGTCTGATACAGATTTCCCCCCCCCCCCGAGGCGTTGCAGAATATTTTCGGGTAAGTCAACCCCTATTTTGATAACAAACTATTAAATTACTCAAAGCCGAACTTACTATATGCATACGATTTAATGCATTTATGAGACATCATTCCTCACATAAATATATATAAATATACCCCGACAATTGTATTATTTTCTTAGAACTCAGTTTAATTGATAATGCAACTTACTAATTTAATGGTCGAATATTAATTACACTATTAAGTTAATATAATTCCCTGTTCTAGTTTTTTCCTGTTAATATAATTCCCTGTTCTAGAATTTTGTACTTGATAGAGAATTAGTGTAAAAGTCACATGAAGAACATTACAAAATTATAATATTGCTAAAGCAAGATACTGCTTGTATCCAGTTAGTTTACTTAACAATTACATACCAATTAATCTAACTTATGTACCAATTATATTGTACTTATTTGTATACATATATGTTAAATAAACCTGTTTTGTTTGTTAAAATTATGTCGTGATCATTCTTTTTCAATACATGCAAATCACTAACAATCATTTTTTTAAAGAATCAATAATGGCGGCATTTCGAGTAGCTGTTGGTTAAGAGGTGTCTCGGGATGAAAAACACAACGCGTCTAGATGTTGCCATGTGGTTTTTACTTCTCAGAGTAAATGTAGAACACTAGATATATTTGTCCTAACTTAAACTGCTAGAGAGATCATTCAAAACCCAGGGTTTTCTGGAATTCACATGATATTGTGCTTCTTGCTGTAGAGAGTGATTCACGAGTATATTGATAGGCAAGAGCATAATATGACGGAAAAGCCTGTGGAACACTGTTGCTAATCGTGACCAGGATGAAATGTGCTTTTGCCGGATGAAAAACCTCATTTTTTTATATGAACGCTTGTGAGTTATGAGGATTACTGTAAACTGAAGAGCAAAGCACAACAAGAGTAACTAGTGAATAGAAGACAAATAAGGGATTAATGTGGTAATAGAATAAAAGGGAAACGTCTAACACTAGGATTTTGTGTGTATACAGAGAATGGTTAGAGGCATTTTCATTAATTTTCTTTTTCTTTTTCAGCAATACAAATAACACAGTCCATAAGTACATACATAGTAACACATAGCAACTAGAAGCATCTAGGAGTAGTTAATTGATTAGTCAAAACAAATAATAATAATAAATTAAAAAAAAAAAAAAAAAACTCTAGTTGCTATATGTCAGAAACTCATTTTGATTTTAGCATTGCTCAGTACTTACAGTTCTATTTCAGCTACGTAAAGGTAAGTACACTGTTTTGGAGGGACCTTCCCACCCCAAATTTTACTCAAATATTAATAGAGTCGTCTAATTTAACTTAGACACTTATAAATCCAACATGGAAGAACAAATCCCACAAACTTCAACCGACCTTTCTGCCCCATTGTTTGATACACAACAAACACAATCCCCTCCCAGATCTGACAGACCGCATGTGGCTAATATTGCAGGTTACCTAAGTTTGGTGCCTACCTTTTTTTTGGTACAGATGAAGGTCCATCTGTACAATATTTTTTTGAAACTTTAGAAAGCGTAGGGAAATTAGCGGCTTGGCAAAGCTCAGAAATGATAGCCATTTCAAGATCTAAATTTCGTTCTTTGGCATCGGAATTTCTAGCACAATCCACTGAATTGCGTAAGGAAGAAAATTATAACGTGTTCAAAAATGCTTTCTTAGCTCACTTTGAAAAAACGGAACCCATAGTCACTTGTTTAAGTGAATTCGCTAATACTGTGCAAAAGCCTGACGAAAATGTCGCCAGCTTTGGAGCCCGAATTCAAAACCTGGCAAGAAAGGCGTTTAAAATACAAAATGAAACTCCCGAAGCAAATTCAATTTTAGATCAGGCAATGTTAGCCCAATTTCTTAGGGGTGTTTCAAATAAAATTAAAAGGATAGTCTTGTCACAAAACCCCCTCACTTTCCATCAAGCAATTGTTATTTCGAGAGAGGAAACAAATGAACTTCTTACAGAAACAAAACATAAACCAGTTAATGCCATATATTGTCAATCTAATAATGAAGTCGATAGCCAGCAGCAAAATTATTTCGAAAAATTTATTAAACCTTTGCAAGATCAAATACTAGATTTACAACAATCGTTTAAAGCCTTAGCTGTAAGTAACGCGACTTGTAATAATTTACAAACGCCAATTTATGAAACGGAACGATGTCAAAATTTTGATACTGCGGCTTATCCATATTTTTCACACTACAATAACAGAGCGTCCAGTTTTACGTGTTCGCGGTCTGATGAACGAAGAGACGCTATGCCCTCAGGCGTCAGTAGCAATGAACTCGCCCGAAGTGAGAGACGCGTTCCTGCTCTGTGCTATGCTGGGAAGCATGTATACTGTAACCCTACGTACGAAGCAAGACAGGCAGTAAGACGCTATGCCGCTTGCCGTCGTCTGAGCAGCTCCCGACCGACGCCAACTTATTCTAACCGTCCGTGCCTGAGCGCGCGAATACACTGCGTTACCAAAATATCGGCCGCCTTATGTTAATACACCAAGTTGCAATTTTAATGGAAATGGGGTTAAAAATGCAAATAAAATGTATTATAATAATCGAAATAGGACAGATATGAACTCTTACACAGGGGCAACAAAAGAAATACCTAGAAATAAGTTTAATCAGGTACAAACTCACCCTAAAGCGATTTTTGGTAGGCAAGTAGATAATGTAAGTTACAGACAAGGTAGAGATAGGTATTTCTGACAGAAACGGATGTCTGAAGGAAATAGAAGGGACTATCAGCGTCATAGAAATGTGTTACCAGGTCAAAATTATTATAGAGGAGCTAAATCGTATGCCAACCACAAAAATGTGCAACATGGAGTTTATATTTTAGATAACGATTCTCAATTGCCGTTGATCATGGGATCAGTTCAAAATGTTGAGGCTAAATTTTTGGTAGATTCAGGCGCTAGCGTAACTTTAATTAGTACAGATTTATTTAATAAAATTAAAAAAGATAAATCTCTAAATCCAAGAGCTCCAAACTTGACGGTAACGGGTGTTTCTGGATATGTAGTGCCGATCCATACTGAAATTACAGTAAACATTAAACTGGATAATGCATGTTTTCAAGATAATGTTTTGGTAGCTAATGGAAATTTCACCGGACAATATAATGTTATATTAGGATTGAATGGTAGCTAAACTCACATGTAAACATGTACTACCAGGATTGTCCAAAAGGGTTTTGACAGCCTATTGTAACCAGCTTGCTGTTTCCACAGAACAACTGGTGTTAACAGAGCCTAATTATAACCTTGGTCGTGAGGACTTAGCTGTCCGTTGTTCAGTGGACAAAGTACAGGCCGATGGATTAGTATCAGTCCTGGTGGCAAATTTGTCAACTGAGCCTTTATATCTTCCAAAGGGGATGGGAATTGCTAGTTTGGAAACGGTTGAGTCTAATCCAGTTACTTTTGCAGGTAAGCAAGAAGAAGAAAATAAGACATCTCCTGTGACTTTAAAAGATTTTAATCTTGATCATTTAACTGGTGATCAGAAACGTGAACTATCAGACTTGTGGTATGAATATAGAGATGTTTTTGCCAAGTCTCCAGCTCAGCTAGGAAATTCAAAGGTATATAAACATAGAATTAAATTGACGGACAGTATACCGGTTAAGCAGTCAGCTTATAGAGTTCCTTTCTTGTTGAAAGATGAAGTTCGAAGGCAGGTGAATGAACTTTTGGAGGCAAACATCATTCAACCCAGCAACTCCCCATATTCAGCGCCAATTGTTTTGGTGCGCAAAAAGAACCAATCATATCGTCTTTGTGTGGATTTTCGGAGATTGAACGCCAAGACGGTCACAGATGCATATCCGGTCCCAGATTTAAATGAAATTCTTCAGCTTTTGGGGAAAGCACGCTATTTCACGACTCTTGATTTACAATGTGGCTTCCACCAAATTGAAGTGCACCCCGTTGATCGTCATAAAACCGCTTTTACCACTGGTGAATCTTTATTTGAGTTTTTTCGCATGCCGTTTGGTCTTCGTAACGGAGTGGCATCTTTTGTGAGAGCTATGTCATTGGTGCTTTCTGGCCTGGAAAATCAATCAATATTCGCTTACCTCGATGACGTAATCATAGCCTCAGAAAATTGGAGTTCACAGCTGGACAAGTTGCGGATAGTTTTCCAACGTCTGAGAGATTATGACCTAAAATTGAAGCCTAAAAAGTGTGAATTTGGTAAACAACAAATTTGTTACCTTGGCCACCTGGTGAGCAGCGAGGGCATTCGTCCAAATCCCGAAAACTCAGTCGCCGTTCGAGACTGTAAACCGCCCAGAACGATCAAACAAGTCCGATCATTTCTTGGTATGGCAGGATTCTACAGGAAATTCATTCCCAATTATGCAGAGATAGCGAGACCCCTTACTTCGCTAACAAAAAAAGAAACACCTTTTGTTTGGGACTGTTCCACGCAGCGAGCTTTTGATCAACTGAAAACTGCCTTGACAACTGAACCTCTGTTAGTTTTTCCTGACTTTACAAAACTATTTCTCTTATCAACTGATGCCTCAGCATACTGCGTAGGGGCCTGTCTCGAGCTTCAGATGGATGAAGATACAAGACAGCCAGTTGCCTATGCTTCTAGGCTATTAAAGAAGTCAGAATTGAATTATAGTACGACAGAGAAAGAAGCTTTGGCTATTGTTTTCGCAGTCACAAAGTTCAGACCTTTTTTAGTGTCCAATCATTTCACCCTGATAACAGATCACCAACCCTTGAGTTATTTGCTCAATTTGAAGAACCCTTCCCCCTGCTTAGCGAGATGGAGCATGCTTTTGCAAGAATACGACTTCCAAATTCAGTACCGTCCTGGTAAAGTACATTCAAATGCTGATTTTCTTTCAAGGCCAGTGTTAGAAGAGGATGAAAAGAAAAAAAGGCCAAGAAAGGCTAAAACAACTGAGTTAGTGGCTCCCATATCAGCTGATTTAACCATGGAGTCATTGGTGATACCCCAGCAACAAACCAGGAATTTAATTAAAACCCTGCAAAGAGAAGATCCAATTTTGCAAAACTTAATTGAACAATTGGAAGGAATACCCCAGGCATCAGCAAAAATCCCAGATTCCTTCTATTTATCGAAAGAGGGAATACTATATCATTACACTTTATCTGACCCTGGAGCGACAAGAGAAGAGCCAACAGAACAATTAGTGGTCCCCGTTGGCCTAAAGACAGAGGTATTGAAAGCATGCCACGACAATGGAGGCCATTGGTCTCTACAGAAGACATTAGAGAAGGTAAAAAAGAATTTTTTCTGGATTGGGATTTACAGCGACATTAAGAATTACATTGAGTCATGTCCATCGTGCATGGAACGAAAAGGTTTCAATCCTAAAGCCAAAGCAGCTCTGATGAGAGTTCCCAGTGAAAATTCACCTTGGGTGCGAGTATCATTAGATATCCTAGGACCACTTCCTATGTCCTTGAGAGGACACAAATATTTATTGTTAGCAGTAGATAATTTTTCTCGTTATGTTGAAGCAATTCCACTTCACACTCAGAAGGCAGACGAAGTAGCCACAGCATTTATAAACAACGTGGTAGCGAGACATGGAATTCCTAAATACATACTCACCGATCAAGGTACTAATTTCATGTCCTCATTGTTGCGACAAGTGTGTGAGAAGTTGAACATTCATAAACTTCATACTTCAAGCTTTCACGCCCAGTGCAATGCAAAAGTGGAACGTTTAAATCGTACCTTAGCGAATATATTATCCCATGTCATAAATCAGACCCAGTCAGATTGGGATGAGATGGTTCCACTGGCTGTGGCTGTATATCATGCTGCAACTCACAGTTCTACTCAAGAAACACCCAACTTTTTAATCTATGGCAGAGATTTAGTGTTACCTTCAGATTTATGGCATGCAAAATTAAGGCCAAGTTACGCATCCTTAGAGAACTATTCAGAAGAAATGTGTGCACGACTCCGTAGAGCTTATGAAATGGTCTCTGAACATTTGGAGGAAGCAGTGCAGAAACAAGAACAATGTAGAGCAGCAGTGGCTGTGGATAAGAATATTCGAGTAGGAAGTCTTGTTTACCTTTTCACTCCTAAGGTGAAAGCCGGTACCACAAGGAAACTGGCTGGATTGAGTACAGGACCTTACCATGTGATCAATCAGACCTCTCCAGTCAACTATGAAATACAGAATATAAATAAACCTAAGGACAAGCAGATAGTGCATGTTGACAGATTGACAAAGGTAGTAAATAGAAAAGTGTTTCCTGAACTTAGAGTAGAAGAGTCAGAAGAATCAGAAGATGGTGAAATACAAGACCAATCTGGTACAGAGACAGTGCCAAAAGAAACATGGATCTTTGATGACCCCATAATAGAAGAATGTGATTTAATCCCACCCATAGACCCCAACCTGTGTATTTGCAGCCAACCAGAACGGCACCTATTCCAGAACCTTTGACGACATCTTCAAATGAGAACCAAAATAGGCCGTCAGTGATAAAACAGTCTGAAGAGACAATTGAATCTACCCATAGGCCAGCACAGACACATGACTATAATTTGCGCAGTCGTAGTCGTGTAACTCACACACCATATGTGGTAACCCTCAATCCACCGTCACAAAATGAAGTGAGAATTCCCGAATCAGCTTCTGACAGTAGAGTAGGAACAGAACATGGAAGCTCCTCTCTTATGAAACAGAGATGCAGAGAGGCGAACCTTCAGATCAAAATACAGAAGAACATGGAAGTGCTGATCAAGCTGATCAACCCAGTGGATTAGATAGGACTATTCAGTGGATGTTGGGAAGTCCACTTACCGCGAGGTTAAATACACCAAATAATGACAGAGGCCTTGATTTGGCAGGTCTTATCAGAGATGCGTGGAGAGAATTAAAAGTAAAAAAAATAGTAAAATTGAAATTAGTGAGAAAGAGAAAACAGTATGAGGAAATGTTTGTAATTGTGTTTCCTCCGTCTTTAAAGAAAAGAAGTCAGTTCTTGGAAAGGGAAAGTTATACAAGAATAATGATTCCAGTATCATGCTAAATTGATGCATAGTGTCATGAGATGAATATTGCATTCGGTTGAAGATGATTTGATTATAAGCTAAGAGATACATTAAATGAAGTTTCTGATTAATTAAAGTATCAGACCCATGAAGTTTTTACTTATAAAGGGAACAGAAAGGTTAGTTCTCATCAAACTCTATCATTGTGTTTATCAGCAGTTTTGTTATGGATGATACAGTGAGCACAGAGAATTAAAGTATACAGGTAGAGAACATAGAAAGAGAATCTGGATTTCAAATAAAAACAAGAG
This sequence comes from Mastigoproctus giganteus, assembly GCF_048544385.1. Taxonomy (NCBI): domain Eukaryota; kingdom Metazoa; phylum Arthropoda; class Arachnida; order Uropygi; family Thelyphonidae; genus Mastigoproctus; species Mastigoproctus giganteus. Next base: position 219,050,073 of record NC_143579.1, on the reverse strand, counting down.
TTATTTTCAGGAGTTGTTTTAAAAAAAAAAAAAAAAAAAGAAGGTAAAAGAAGATAAATACTAGAACTCTTATTCAAATTTGACCATTGAGGAAAATATTTTCTTATGGAACCTATATTATCACCCTCTTTCCACAAAAACATGTTGCAATGGTATAGGCCAATTTTGAGAGGAAGGTTGCGGTGGATACTAGGGCCTTATGGGCGCGCCCCCTAGTTTCTTTTGTTTTCTCTCTCTCATAGCATGACTGAAATTTCAATACAAGAGAAAAGATTCTGAAAAATATAAATATGTATATATATATATTTAGGCTTTTCTTTTGAAGATCTGATGAAATAAGTGGACTGAGGACGGCTGGTTCCGCCCAGTCACTGCTTGTTTTGTCGTTCCTCCGAAGAGAAGAGTAGAGTGTATTAAATAGTAACACCTGTGTTTCTAGCTGAAGATAAGAGGATCTTTCCTTGTACCATTTTAAAGGAATACTCAGCCTCATCCTGAGTTAAAGTTCTGAAACAATATAAATCAGAGTAGTAGTTCCATAAATAATTATTTTTTGAAAAGGAGTATATCCACTAATTACAGTTGTATCACATATGACGTTAGAAGGGTAAGTGATATGGTATTAAAGTAAAAAGGGTTTAGACAGTACCCATATTGATGTATATCAACTGCAATAATGAAAAGAAAACAGAAAGCAAACCGTTGAAATATCACTCTTGTGCTCTTGCCTTTGATAATCCAAATAGCTGATAATTAAAATAGTGCACTGATTAAGAAAATCAGAGCTCATTTTCAAGTTTAGAGATTGGTTACCAATTCCTTTTTGGGGAATCTTGTTAATCTGTCATGAGTGACTTGTGTGTTTCTGTTTTGAAAATAAAGAGAAAAAAACCATTTTTGAAAAGAAATGAAAGGAAATAAGGAGGTGACAGTTTTGGAATGTGATCAAGTACAAGAAAAGTGAGTGGAAAGTGTATAGATGAAGGGTAAAGAGCATGAGACCTCACCCCTCTCCTACAAGTCAAAACAAAGTGTGAAAAGATGAATTAAGGTTGTGAACCTATCAGTTAAACGAATTGAACAGAAAGAAGAAAGAAAGAGAAATGAGATCCACTTAACATTTTACCCTCTTCTTGCTCAGTTGCTTCGAGGAGATTTTTCAGGATGTCCTAGTTCTTTATGTGCACAACAGATGACTTTCCTCTGAAGGCATGCAAAACGTTCTCCCATTCAGAACTGTAGTGAACATTTAGTCTTTCTCGTGCTCTCACATGGTGTTCCAGTTAATAGTGAAGGACTATCTCTATGAAATCACTCAAGGAATATTATGCTGTCTTCACAGCTGACAAGTGTACTCAGTGGCCTTAAACTTTAAGGATTTGTGAACCCAAGAACTCTCTCTATGTCTGGAGAGTTAGTGAGATATTCCCCACAGATGATGGTTGCACCATCAGAAGGTGCTGAACAGTTAAACTATACAATTGGTCAGTTAATATAACTGCCTAAATTTTTACAGTTCAATTGGTAGTCTTATAACTTTGCAAGAATAAGTTAGTTCTTGTAGCCATATTTATTCAATGTATTCTTTGATTTTTTGTTCTTATTGCAAATTCTGTATATTAGTTGCAGGAATTTAATTATATTTGAGGATTTATATTATATAATCATTTAGTGTTTGATGTTTGCTATGTTTTTCTTTTAAAAAAAAAAAGGTAAATAAATAAGTGAAAACTGTTCATGTGTTAGAAATTTTTTTTTTCTTTGCTGTTTGCTTGATATATTTTTTAAATACATTCATTATAAAAGGATGTCATATGTATTGAATAGTTGTGTTGTCTCAGTTGTTAACTGTCATAATGAATAGTATATCTAGTGTCATATTATACTAATTTTGTTAAAAAGAATAGATACAGATTCTTTGATTTTTTTTTTGTTGCATGTAATACTATTGTGTGGAGCAATGGTGATATAAGGGAAATGTGACCAAAGAATTCTTTGAGAAGCAGTTCCAGTATTTTTCCCTGACCAACAATGAACAATCCTATCAGTATTCCAGTGCTTCAAATGTCCAGTTCAGACGTTTGTGTAGAGAACATTCAGTGCAACATACTACAACAATTTGTGTTAATACAAAAATAAACATATATATAACATTGTTACATCATACTTTGGACATAACACCATTTAATTCGTATGGAAATATATTTTCTAATGTGTGATTTTGTTTAAGGTCTGCAGACCAAGTTGTTGGCTCATCCAAGGTAGGATTAGAGGACTCAGAAGATTTAGAAAAAAACAAAATGTTATGTAGACACATTATTTCTTTTTTTTTTGGTACCATTTATCATAGTAAAGAACGATCTGATTTTTTGTAAGAGGAAAGATGTCTGCCACTTCATTTTTTTTTCACACCGGTAGAATTCATGTTACACGTTTTTTTTTTTTAAAAAAAAAAAAGAAACTTGAGAAATTTTGAACTTGTGAAATTCTCTTCCTCACGGCTCAAAATTTTGCCGTAGGATAGAGGAGTGTAAAAAGGCAAATATTTTCATTTTTTTAGCCCTTTTACTTACTTTCAAGAAGTAAATTCGCCTCATACTGCCGAATATTTTTTTTTTCCAGTGACCTGTACACTAAGGCAGATAGCGCCACTTGACAGAGTTTAAGCTTTTGCTTTCGGTTCCAAACACCCCAGGGGGGTGCGGTCGCCGTAAGGGGACACCACAGTGATGTCACCTGTTCTCCTGAGTGGACAAGAATGTTGATCGAATGCAAAGGTCCGAAGAACGGTGTAAATTGTTATATGAGTAGAAATTACCAGAACAAGACACAGCAGGTCTTGCATAACAAGACCTTTATAAAGATATTAATTGTCACTACGACGCTGTGCATGGTACAGTATCAATTCAATTCTCCCCCCCCCCCCGAAGATGCAGAGATATATATATTTGAAGGGGAAAAAGACAAAATCGGAGACGGACACACACAGTTAAGTTCACGAGTAAAAACATGACAAGAAGAGTAGTGATAGTTTTGGCCGATTTTTGTCATTGTGTAAAGAAGAGGTAAATTAATAATTACGAGGGAAAAGATGAGAAAAGAACTATATTGATGTCTGATACAGATTTCCCCCCCCCCCGAGGCGTTGCAGAATATTTTCGGGTAAGTCAACCCCTATTTTGATAACAAACTATTAAATTACTCAAAGCCGAACTTACTATATGCATACGATTTAATGCATTTATGAGACATCATTCCTCACATAAATATATATAAATATACCCCGACAATTGTATTATTTTCTTAGAACTCAGTTTAATTGATAATGCAACTTACTAATTTAATGGTCGAATATTAATTACACTATTAAGTTAATATAATTCCCTGTTCTAGTTTTTTCCTGTTAATATAATTCCCTGTTCTAGAATTTTGTACTTGATAGAGAATTAGTGTAAAAGTCACATGAAGAACATTACAAAATTATAATATTGCTAAAGCAAGATACTGCTTGTATCCAGTTAGTTTACTTAACAATTACATACCAATTAATCTAACTTATGTACCAATTATATTGTACTTATTTGTATACATATATGTTAAATAAACCTGTTTTGTTTGTTAAAATTGTCGTGATCATTCTTTTTCAATACATGCAAATCACTAACAATCATTTTTTTAAAGAATCAATAATGGCGGCATTTCGAGTAGCTGTTGGTTAAGAGGTGTCTCGGGATGAAAAACACAACGCATCTAGATGTTGCCATGTGGTCTTTACTTCTCAGAGTAAATGTAGAACACTAGATATATTTGTCCTAACTTAAACTGCTAGAGAGATCATTCAAAATCCAGGGTTTTCTGGAATTCACATGATATTGTGCTTCTTACTGTAGAGAGTGATTCACGAGTATATTGATAGGCAAGAGCATAATATGACGGAAAAGCCTGTGGAACATTTGAGAATCCAGATTTCTCAGAGCTTCAATGGTGAAACATCCAGGTTTGAACCCAAATTGAGTTGGCATAGTAAGATTTGCTGATTTGTAGTGATGGCTAATCCTTTTATGCATTAGTCTTTTGAAGAGCTTACTGACAACTGGTAACAAGGCTATTGGGCAAAACGAATCCGGTACGTCGGGGGCCTTGGTAGGATTGTACAGGATAAGTTTTATTTTCGCTGTCTTCCATTCAGTTGGAAAGGTCCCTGTTTCGAGACAGGTATTAAATAAGGCGAGGAGGAGATTTGGTGTAGTTTCTACTACTTTTTTGATGATTTCTGGCTCCAGTAGATCTGGGCCAGGACATTTCTTATTTCTAATTAAGTTGGTGGCCTGTTGTAGTTCCTCCAAGGTAAAGGCTGGTTCTTGTTGTTCTGTCATATATGTGTTATTATCAGTGCAGATTTGGAGCTGCTCCGGTAGAGTCGGGGTGGCTGGTTCTTGGAAGATTGCATCTATATATTATGGATTGATTGTTCCAATATAGTAGTTAGGATTCCCTGTGGCGTCCGTGTAGTAGTACTAACCTCTCGTCTCGGGAGCTTGTTTGTGGTGTCTCTGTACGCCACTCCCCAGGAATCAGTATTTCCTGTAGTACTGACCAAATGCTCCCAAGCTTTGCGTTTGCTCTTCGTTATCAGATCTGTGTATCTATTTCTTTCATTCCTATAGTTTTCTTTCATTGCCGCAACTTCAGCAGCCGGCCACGATCGCCGCGCCCTCTGAAACTGCTTCCTTCTGTCGATCACTTCGCGTCTCAGTCTGGATCTCTGGGGTCCAACAGCGGACTGCTCACGGGGCTGGAACCTTGAGTTTGATTGTCGCCTCACGGATGGTTGTGATTATCCTTGGTAACTGTCTTTTGGGTTTCGTTTGGATCAGATTGCAGGTTCATTTCAGCTAGATGTTGGGCCGCAGTCGATGCGAGCAACTCAACAAAAAACTCCCAGTTTGCTTTATTAACCACAAACTGGTTAAGTGTCTGTTTCAGTACTGGTGTCCTGATAAGGTATCGTCGGATTTCATAAGTAATTACTCTGTGGTCAGATGTCGTCCAGGAATCTTGAACTGTCCAGTCCGTAACATAGCCAGCGATGTTCCCAGTTGCCATCGTGACATCAATGGTGGCCTCCCACAGAGTGTTACAAAATGTAGGTAATTGGTGTGGCTTGTTCAAGACAACCATCGTTGAGTTTGCCAGGATCTCCTCAAGGAGCTGCCCATTCCTAGTTCCTCTTCGAGCAGTAGTTTGACTGTGCCAGGCCGGAGACCGACAGTTGACATCCGCTCCGACTATGATTCTCTGGTGTGGGAGTGTGTCAAGCAGCAACTGCAGGTACACGGTGGCGAAAGTGATCTCCTCCCCTGGCCTGAAGTACAGCGCGACAGCATAGAGGGGACCCAGTGAGGTTAAGATGTGAGTACATGCGGCCTGGGCTATGCATAGTTGGCTTATTCTCGTTAAAGTAAAGTGTAAAGTGTATTTAGAGTCATACGGCACCAGGGGTTTCCCCCATCTCCGCGTTGTTTACATTGTGATGGGTGTGCTAGTTTGCTGGAAATGCCAGAGATTTAAAAGAGTATGGATATTGTACATGTGTAGTGACGTGTAACGTTATTCCTATTCCTCTGGTCATTTAGCCGCTAGACCCCTACTGAGGCCCAACGTTGCCCCACTTTCGCCCCGTGGAGGCAGACCAGGTACACTAGTATTATAATTATTTACTCTGGCAGGTCCTGCCACCTAATTACCTTAGACTTCAGTGGCTAGGACCTAAAAAAAAAATGCACATATACAAAAATGCATATACATACACATCAATTGGTATAGGTTAGTTCACGTGGTGAAGGCGCTAGAATGAGAAGCCGAGAGTTTTTGGCGAAATTTATTTTGATGGTTAAATTTGGATTGTGTGGGACTGTCGCTTGCGTATAGTTAGAGTGGGGGCGGGAGGCTGAAGATTGGGGGGATATAGTGGGGCATGCCCATGCTCCACCAGAAAGAAGAGAAGAGTGGTGGGGGTTGCAGGAGATGGCAAGCCGTCTCCCTCCCCCACCAGGGAAGTGGAGTAATAGTGGGCCAGACAAGGGAGTTGAGCCAGATCGCCAATAGGGCATGAAGGCTTGTGGCTGCGAAGTAGTCGTCTATCATCAGTGGCCTACCATCCAGGGCTAATGGAATTCGCTCAGGCTCTCTTTTCAGGTCCCTACAACGACTGTGCAGGTTCTTCTTCATCTTTTGGTGAGAGTCGCTCATGGGACTGAGTCCCGTCCGTGTGTCAGTTAAGGATTTTCATGAGGGTTGAGGGTCCAATCATGTCCATTTGTTGTCTGTGCAGCACGACAGCTGCTTGGTCGTTAGTATTTATAGATTGCGCAACGCCCCAGATGTGGGTTAAAAGAGTCAGATCTTTACGATCACTGTTTGTGGGATCTGTTCTCGTCATAGTGGCTGTCTTTACATGTTCATTTCTGTGCTTTGGTCCCAACCTGGGTATGTACAGTCATTTGCACGCTATATGTTGGACTTGCCTTTGGTAGTCGTGGTTTCTCCGTGGGGCCCTATGGCCTATCCGGGAGTGAAAGTCGGGATGTTTGGATTCAGTCACAATGGGGAAATAGGGATTCGAGACTCCTGTTTTTGTTGTGCTGGTTATTCCGCAGGTCAGTTGCGCTTGGTGTGGTCGTACAAGCAGTGAGCTATGTTGGTTCTGGTTGCTCAGGGTTTGCTGGTGGCTGGAGGGTTTTCTGTGTGGCGTAGAGGCTCTGGGCAAATTTAGAGAATTGCTTGTAATTTGCTTCATTCTCCAGTAGATAATGCTCCTTGTTTTTGGGGTTGAATTGCATATGTGTGATCAGATGTCCACGTAGATCTTCATAATGCTCACATTAATGCATTATGTGGGTCCCATATCTCCAGGGAGCCACACGCGCACACATGGGATTATCTGTGATGCCAAGGAGGTTCAGTTTGTTGCGAATCACTCCGTGTCCTGTGAGGAGGTAAGTAGTGTAGCGTCTGGGGTTGAACCATTATGGATATTGTGGGTCGACCTGTTGGAGATTAGGTAGAAACTTTCGAGTTATTTCACCTTTGGTTGAGTCTGTCCAACGTTGCTGCCAGATTGTTTGTAGGTATGTTTCCAGTCTTTTGTTCTCTGCCTGTCTGTTATTTATCAGATCTGTGGTAAGGTCTAGATACATTGTGGCTTTTCCACGCCTGAGTTGCTGCTGCATTGCTGTGCGGATTACTTCCAAGTCGAGAGGCAAGGTTCCCGTGATAACTTGCAATGCATGTGTTGATACTGTATTGCATGCTCGGGTGATGGTTAGGAGGATCGGTCTGTGTATTATTTCCAATCGTCGACGATTCACCACTGTTGAGGCCTTTTGATACCAGGCGCCGGAGGCATATGTAATTGCTGGGATGATGGCTGCCTTATAGAGGAACACAAGGGAGGGTGCGACTCTTCAGCTCCCAGTCTCGGCGGGTGACCCTGGCAAGCATGGCTACGTAATTTTTGATCTTTGTCTGTATATAGTTGAGGTGGGGGGTAAACGATCGGTTTCTGTCTAGTATAATTCCAAGCTATTTAAGTTCAGTGACAAGCTTAACGGTTCTATCATTGATACTGATTTGGGGCGGTCTGGTTGGAGTCAGGAAGCCTTTTAGGAGTATGGATTTCGTCTTGGTTGACGAAATGGTCAGGTGATGTCCCTCCGTCCAGTCTCGGAGGGTGGTCAGTGCTTCATTTGCGATGATCTCCATCTGAGCCCTAGAGTTAGCAGCCAGTACCAAAGGCCTCCGTAGCCGAGTGGGCAGGAGCGGGAGTGCAGTAGCACACGCTCTTTGAGTAGACCGGGGTTTATGCCCCTGACTGCTGAATATGGTCGATCTGCCAACCCGCACTGGACTAGCGTGGCAGATTATGGTCCATTTCCCTCAGCATGAATTGTTGAGGAGGCTTCCATCCTGCAGTGGGTTGATAATGGCTGCACTTTACTTTTTTTTTTTTACCAAGGAGAGATCATCAGAAAACTCCAAAGTTTTGACGTTCTCTAGATCCTTGCAGAGGAACTCATCAAGTACACAGTTCCATAGGAGGGGACCCAGTATCGAGCCCTGGGGGCATCCCCGACAGACCCGGCGCTCCACCCTACAATAGAGAGCATCTACTAAGATGCTCCCTATTCTGGCTTATTCTGATTACTGTAAAGTTGGGGTTACGAACCACAATGGCGGCCCAAGGAGTGTCTTCCTCAGACTGTATAATCTTATATACCATTGGGTAGCCGCGTACTTTTTTAGAGTGGGTGTACGGTTCCTGCAATATAATTATGTCTGCGTTTTCTTCGGCTGCTTTTGCTGTTAGTTGGTCGGCCACTGCTTTGGCCCGCTTCGCATTTTGCTGTAATATAGTGATCTTGGTGGTATTAATTTTTTTACGATGTCTCGCCATAATCTATTCTCATTTGAAAGAAACTGTTAGCCTTAACATATGTTTGGCACTTGGGGTATCTGATGTAATGCGTATGCTCCATTTTCAGGGACTTACAATTTGTGCAGATTGGTTCTTGTGCTTTATTGGGACAGTTGTTGTCATTTCCCTTCCCAGAGCAGTGACCACAGATGGAAGATGCCTGGGCGCATGTGTGAGAGGTGTGACCGAACTTACAGCACTTTGGCACAGCCACATGCTACCAAAAACGATGACTTCACTCTATGTAAAGTGTCGTCTTGTTCTTCAGAATCTGCCAGGTCGCTGGGGCCAGTTCCACTATCCAGTTGTTATTAGTCCCCATTCTTGATTTGTTTGAGTACCTAGGCAGCAATAGGTTCTGCGATTGCTGATCCGCGGCGATATTTTGGAACTTTCTTGTAATGATTTCTCTAATTAGTTGGTTAGGTATTATTTCCTTGTCCAAATCAAATATTATGATGAAGGGACCCTTTCTCCTAGGTAGCTCAGAAGAAAGCCAGAGCGTTGCTATCCTTTTCTAAAGAATCCTTTTCTAAAGCCAGCTTGCTCTTTTGGTCGATTCTCATCAAGTATTCTTTTTAATTTGTTAGTAATGACCGTTGTGAACAACTTGTAAATCTGGGTCAACAAGCTAATTGGTATATAATTTCCAATTTCTGATTTATCTCCTCTCTTATGCAGCAAAACTGTGACTGTATTATTCCACTCCTCAGGTGTCACCCCTTTCGTAATGTATTATTATTATTCTTAGCAGTATTAGTAATGTAGGCATGTGATGCAAGAAAGCAAGCGTATGAGCTTATGTAGCATCGGCCCAAAAAAATAAAATAAAATAATTTGATACATCCATTTCCTCTAAAAGTTTGTCCGTTTCCTACTTGAATTTATTTAAGCTGTCAACTTCCACAACGACAGATGAAAGTTTGTTCCAGAAATTAACCACCGCTGCCTAAAGGCAAATTTTCGCACATCTATTCTACAATTGTCTTTCCTCAATTTGAATTTACGTCCCCCAGGTTCGTAATCTGAGCAGAGGAAGAATCCCTATAAGAATTCAGCGTGCTCAACCCATTCAAGGCCTTATACACCTCCATCAGATCACCTCGTAGGTGCCTAGTCTCCAACCTCTGCAATTGGCAGAACTTTAGTCTTTCTTGGTAAGGGACCGCTTCTTTATCCTCACCAACCTTGTTGCCCTCCTCTCTACTCGCTCTAGGAACTCTATATCCTTCCTAATATTGTGCCTTCAGACCTGTATTGTGTACTCAATGTGTGTGTCCTGACCATTACCTTATACAAGGGGATAATTACCTCCTTATCTCTGCTAGCAAAATTCTAAATATCACTGAGAAGGCCTCATGACTTGCTCTGGCAATCTGTATGCACAGCTGAGAAAACGTCATATATTACTGCACAATTACCCCCCCCCCCCCATGTCTTTTTCATTCTCTACCACCCTGAGTGTAGTACCATAAAATTGGTACGTTTCTTTGGGGGGTTATTGCTACCCATATGCAGTTCTTTGCATTTTTGAATGTTAAACTTCAGTTACCAATTCTCAGATCATCTACCCAACTTTTCTAGTTCAGTTGCAGTAGTATATTGCCATTAACAACTCTGCCAACGTTCGTAGCATCTGAAAACTTCCCAGCCCATCTGCCGAAATTTTCGCGTGGCGTGGAATTGCCCCTAATGTGCTATACGCGAGACTGATTATCCTATCTAATTAGTACTTCTAATACTGTATAAATAGTACTAAAATTTTCTGAGTTTAAAGAGAAAAGTTATTTATTTTATTGCATCCGATAACTGGTTTCAGTGAAAGTAGTGCTTCAGTATGGAGGTTCATTTTTAAAGTAAATTAATAATCTGAAACGTTTACTTTTCGAGAGACTTCGAAAAATAAACTTTTCAGAGTTCTTTTTCGATCATCTGAAAAGTAAATTGACATTGTATGAAAACATTATTGGAATCCTGTTGTCTCGAAACTTTACTAGACATGTTGGACAGACAACTTATGTGATCGAGACCCGCTAATATTCGTAAAATCGGACAGATGCTATACTATTGTGATTTTCTATTGTAAAGAATCTGAGTCCTGATTTTGAATTTAAATCAATGGTTTGAAATTAAACCAAATCAAAAATAAAAATAGAATAATATATGTAATAAATGGATCTTAAGATTATATTTTAAGTCAGGAAATCTTTTACCTGAAATATTTTCCAGGAATAATTGCCTCCACGTAAGATGTAATCAGAATAGATGGAAATTATTTCAAAGACCTGCTTAAAAGAAGGGAAAACCTTGCAACAAGACAAAGGAATAAAAATAACCTTTTACCCTAAATACATGCATGGAAAATAATTTAGAGTATAATGGGAGAATATTACCCGAAGTCCCGCGGCTATATATGCATCCTTCGACATGTGCTTGCCTCCCCTTTGAAGATGGTACAGACGAATAGCCCTCATGAAGCTTCGGGTAATGTTCTTCCATTATACTCTCAATTATTCACTGTGCAAGGATTCAGGGTAAAAGCTTTATTCCTTTGTCTTGTTACAAGGTTTTCCCTTCCTTTAAGCAGGTCTTTGAAATAATTTCCATCTACTCTGATTACATCTTACTTGGATGCAGTTATTCCTGGAAAATATCTCAGGTAAGAGATTTCTTGACTTAAAATATAATGTTAAGATCTTATTTATTTTATTTAGTATTCCATTTTTATTTGTGATTTGGTTCAATTTCAAAATTATGATTTGATTTTAATTCAAAATGAGGACTCAGATTCTTTATAAGAGAAAATCAAAAAAGTATAGCATCTGTCCGATTTTACGAATATTAGCGGGTTTCGATAACGTAAGTTGTCTGTCCAACATGACTGAAAAGTAAATCTGAAAAACTGAACTCCCGATGAATTCCATGAACTCATTTCATGTGATGAAGATAATGAATATATATATTTAATAACTTGTAAATAAATCATAATATGTAATAATAAATAAATTGTATCTGTATTGTTTAGTCTCTTTTTAATCCCATGCGTGTGCATTTAATTCAAATTTGTGGTTTCATGCAAGATCCAAAAATTGAAGACATGCGCTGATCGGTTGGTTTGTGGATTGGTATTGAATGAAGACGCCCTCTTTTGGCATTACTTTGTTATGGGTGTTGCAACACAAACTAACCACGTGCGGATTGCGATGTTGATTTGCAGTTTGGATTAATGTTTTTTTAAGGCAAGTTTAAATGTTCCAAATAAAGATCATACAGTAGTGTGCGTATATATAATATTTATAAGTGCTACATGTTTTTTATTTTTAACAGTGTTATTAGTTATTGAGCTCGTTTTCAGCTTTGTGATTGGTTCTGTTCTTTACCGTAGCTTAACACTGATTTTTCCGTATTGTTTGTCGGCTACAAATTTTAAAAAAAAATTTTTGCATAAGAAGACGCAATAAATGTAATTGTAAACTTCATGCAATTTTGGCGATGTCATGAGATAGATATAATATCAACATGTGTAGTTATTAATTAATAAAATTAGACTCGAAGCCCTTCAAGAAATTGTATACTTGACACCGTTGATTGACGTCTGGCAGTCAAACAGCTAAGAAGCCTTTATTGTACGAGTTTGAACATTTTTTTCCGTTTCGATTAACTTAGCGATTAGTATCCTTTTTTTTTTTATTTACTTGATATAATTAATATTGGAGTATGAAAATATATTTACACTTTATTTGCTTAGGAACGATGACCGAAACCAGTTGGCATGGGTCTGCAAAGTCACGGAGTGTTTATTTTCTAAACATTTGACTTTGGCATGTAAATAAGTATTATATCAAATACTCAGTTCAGGTTATTTTACTTTTCCATTCCTCTATCAACCTCTGATCATGTGTTTACTTGTTATTTGGCAACTATCTGCTGCGCTGTTCTTCCCATAGTTGCTGAAGGAGCTACTGTGTGTACATTGTTTTTATTATGTTATTGCTTTTATTGAATTACAATATTTCGAATTTAAAACTGCTACTGCTTATTTAGTTAATTTTATTTTAGTTTTTATTTAATTTATTTTAGCTTTTATTTAATTTTCTTTTAGTTTGGTTAGTTTAGTTTTATTTTGGTCTGATGATAGAATTCCATTGTGCATTCAGAAATGCCATTTAAAAAGATGTAATTAGTGTACTAGACTGTGTTGGGATATATATTTTACATTTAATTCATTAATTTAAAAGTAATTAGACAATGTACATGGTGTATAAGTGTTTTTAAGAGAGATTAAAATATTATGCAGCATACCTGTATAGTTGAAGTTTATTTTTTTATGAAACCCCCAAGTGTGAGAGGTATAGTGCTTAGTACCATGGATGGGTTGAATGTTAAGATGATGAAAGAAGATACATGTTGACATTAAACTTGAATTTCTGTAAATTGTAATTATCAGGAAATGTGTATGAAGGGAAGTTGTTCAAGAAAATGGAAGTTGAAGGAATAAATGAGCAAGAAGAAAAGTTGCTTCTGTGAGTTCAAAGTTGGACAGTAATAAGATGCTGACTGTGTGTGACGCATGTTTAGACTGGTTTGGAAGAGAGAGAGAGAGAGAAAACGGGAATTGTAGAATTATAGCCAGTTCAAAAGAACAGTGCCCATGGGAATATCTGTATAAATGGCATGCAACAGAAACAGAATATTTGGGACAGAGAGTAGAGAGACTTTGTTAGAGATGGATCATTAATTAGCATCAGTAGAGGCATATGATGCAAGAAAGCAAGCTTATACAACACCAGCCAAAAAAAAAAAAAAAAAAACTTCCCATTTCACTCATCCAAACATTCCAAAAGTTTGTCTAATTCTGTCTTGAATTTATTTAAGTTGTCAATTTCCACAATGACAGATGGAAGCTTGTTCCAGCTGGCTAAAGGCAAATTTCTGCACATTATTTTACAGCTTAGTTTTTTCATTAAATAAATGTGAAATTTCAACATCATTACATTTTTTTTTAACTTCACTCCCATAATTTCTCATTGATGTAAAGGGTTTTTCTTCTGTAAATGCAGCGCCTCCGTAGCCAGGTGGGAAGGAGCAGCAGTGCGTAACACACGCTTCTTGATTAGACCGGGGTTCGAGCCCGTCACCACCGGATGCGGAAAGGTCAGGGAATGACCACCGCATATTCCCAGAGCAATATGGCCTTAGTTGCTAATGCTCCTAAAAAAAAACCAAATAACAAATCTTCTGTAAATATTGCTGCAAAATAGCTGTTGAGTTCATCTGCAACTTCAGTTGGGGGTATCTAATACTATCCCACGTCCATTACATAAGGGTCCGATCTGGTTTGTCCTCCTCTTTGCATTTATACACAGTAAGACCCTCCCCCCCATATCCGCAGGGGATACGTTCCAAGACCTACAAGACCGCAGGGGATACGTTCCAATACTTAGTGGATGACTGAAACCGCGGATATAAGTGAACACCTGCTGACCCCATATATAATGCGATTTTCTTGTACATACATACATATAATAAAGTTTAATTGATAAAGTATAAACACACAGTAAGACATTACCAACATTAAAAATGGTAATAATAAAGTACAGCAGACTCTCGATTTACCGAGATTGGATTAACCAGGACATTTCAAGGCTCCAAATTAAAAAAAAAAACAAAAAAACACCAGAAATCATAAAATTCAAGTAATAACTAGAAGAGGTATAAACAGATATTTTGCAAGTCTTAAATAAGTGACAAGAATCGGTGTTATAAGTCGTCATTGGGAGATTAGTGTGCCCATTATCTTGCAACCCCCTCTGCCTTCACACCTACTGCTCAAAACAAAAAAAAAGAAAAAGACCAAATGTTTAGTTTGATTTAGTGCGGCGCGTTGATTGTTGTGTTCCGTTGCACCACAAAAGGCCATTTTGTTTCATTATTTATGTCAAGGATATCAGAATTTTTTTTTTTTTTTTTTGCTTAGAAATCGCGAAAATGATGGGCAAACACAAGAGTTGTTCTTTTAATTAAACAAAAACTTGAAATTATTCTGAAGTTTGAAAACGGTGTATCTGTTAATTCTCTAAAGAACCATTATAATGTTTGTGACCAAACTATACACGACATTGTAAAAAATAAAAGGAAGCATCGTATTGGACACGCGAGTAGTACGTATTAAGTTTTTCGGTTTTTTTTTTTTATGGTTAACTGCGGGTAACTGAATCAGCAGATACTGGGCACAACTGTATGTGAAGAATTCCTTACCCCCCCCCCCCCCCCAATCCCCTTTGCCAGCAGTTTCGCATAATCTGCCTTTGCCAGCCTAACCTTTTCTGTGGCACTATTACAGATCAATTTGTAGGCTTCAGTACTTTTTATTGCTCTAACTTTTCCATGCTCTTTTTCTGCTCACCTTGCAGGTGTCTAGTCTCCAGACACTGCAATTTGCAGATCTTAAGTCTTTCTTGGTAAGAGAAACCTTTTGTTCCCCTCACAAATCTTGTTGCCCTCATTTGTACTTGTTCCAACAGGTCTACATCTTTCCTAAAATGAAGCTTCATTTTAGGAAAGATGTAGTGAGGCCACACCTGTATGCAATACTCCAGGTGGCCTCACTATTATCTTATACAAGGGGATAATCAACTCCTTATCGATGTCAGCAGAATTCCTGTATATCATTGACAAGACCTCCGTGAGCTACTCTTACAGCCTGTCTGCGCTGTTCAGAAAACTTATCTGACTGCAGAATTACCCCCATTTCTTTTTCATTCTTCACTTTCCTGGGTATAGTACTGCACAGTTGGTATGTTACTCTGGGGTTATTGCAGTCCTTTGCATTTTTGAATGTTAAACTTCAGTTGCCACCTTTTAGCCTATATGCTCAACTTTTCTAGATCCTGTTGCATTAGTGTACTGTCATTACCATCATTAACAACCCTGCCAAC
The DNA here is from genome assembly GCF_048544385.1 of Mastigoproctus giganteus. Lineage (NCBI taxonomy): Eukaryota > Metazoa > Arthropoda > Arachnida > Uropygi > Thelyphonidae > Mastigoproctus > Mastigoproctus giganteus. The sequence goes on along the minus strand of NC_143579.1, from coordinate 219,034,659 downwards.
CTTCATATCATCTGTAAACCTTGACAATATGTACCTTTATCTACACCGAGTGATCACCGAATTATGACCACCTTAGGTCCGCCTTTTGCTCTAAGTACAGCAACTATCCGACGTGGCATTGATTCAAGATGTCGGAAGCGTTTGGGAGGTATGGCCAACCAGGCTGTGTGTAATGCAGTCAGCAGTGAAGGTATGGAGGTGATTGGTGTATCCAGATGCCTGATATGCCTTTCCATAGTGTCCCACAAGTGCTCTATGGGATTGATATCTGGGGAATTTGGAGGCCAATCGATATGCTGGAAGTCAGAACTGTTCCTCAAACAATTCTAGCACAACAAGTGCCCGATGACTCACGCATTGTCATCTTGGAAGACACCATTGCCAGTCTGGAAAAAGTGTAACAGAGCAGGGTTTACACAGTCAGCAAAGCAGTTGACGATAGCTGAGACCACTGATACACTGTTCTGCATGCACCAGGGGTCCACGTTCCTGTCAGTGAAACATGCCCCACACCATACAACCACCTCCACTGGCCTGCACTTTTGATACCATGCATGATGGATCAAGAGCCTCATGTTGTTGACGCCAAATCCGTACACGACCATCCACAGTGTGGAGTAGATAACATGACTCATCCGACCAGCACACCTTCTTCCTGTCTTCTAACATCCGATTTGCATGCTCTTTGCACCAGGTGAGTCTTTTATGCTGATGAACCTTGGTTTGGAGAGGATGCCGTAAGGGTCGTCTGCTGGTATAGCCCGTACGTGCAAGCGTGCAGTGCATGGTCATGCCACATCTTGTTCTGCATTGGCCCATGTTGCATTGGGTAGTCAACTCTTCAACAGTGCTGTGCCTGTTTGCCTGTACGAGTTGTTGGACCCGACACTCACCTCTAACATCGACCTTTTGCTGACCTTTGCAGTTTTGCCGTCGGGTCGTTGTTTGACCATTTTGATGCCAGTCCTGATACACTTTAACTACAGCGGCTTTCGAACACCCCACCAGTCAGCCGTTTTGGAAATCAAGGCACCAGCTCGTCGAGTACCCACAATCTGCCTTTTATCAAAGTCCAATAAATCCTTGATTTTACTCATCACAATTGGAATTTTACTACCTACTGAACCATTGATACCTTATCTATGCTGCATAGATTGACTAACCCTGCACTCTCGTGCCTCACATAGTCAATGGGTTGCATTCAGTTTTCATAGGGGTGGTCATAATTCAGTGATCACTCAGTATATATTATTGATAAGTACAGAAAATAACAATGGACTGAACCCTGGGGGACTCCACTAATAACATTAATCCACAAAGAATAGTATCCATTGATTACCACTCTTTGTATTCTCCCACTCGACCATCCTTTTATCCATTGTAGCAACTGCCCTTAATGCCATACTGCTCCAGTTTGTACAGTAGTCTTCAATGTGCAACAGTATCAAAAGCTTTCCTGAAATCCAAGTATATGATATCAAAATTATTTTTTGCATCTAGTTCCTCTGTGACCATGTCCTAGTATCCAATCAAATTGGTCATACAAGGCTTCCCCTTAACAAACTCATGTTGTGTCTGAACTATAACTGTAGTCTTGTCTAGATTATCCTTTAGTGCTTCTTTAACCAATGCCTTCATTATTTTCCCCGGAACAGAAGTTCTGGGGAACTAACAGGTCAGTAATTACTCGTGTCATCCTTTGACCCTCCTTTTTGAATTAGGGATATGTTAGCACATCTTCAGTCCATAGACTTGTTTGTTTGTTATTTGGTTTTTAGGAGCATTAGCAACTAAGGCCATATTGCTCCGGGATATGCGGTGGTCATTCCCTGACCTTTCCGCATCCTCCGTATTTGGTGGTGGTGATGGGCTCGAACACCGGTCTAATCAAGAAGCGTGTGCTATGCACTGCTGCTCCTTCCCACTTGGCTACGGAGGCGCCAGTCCATAGAGACCTCTCCTTAGTCCGGAGGTGCTCTCAGTCATGCCAAAGAGTTTGCTTACTTCCTTTGTTGCTTCCTTTAATATAACTGGGTAGATCCCTTCCATCCCAGTTATCTTTATTATGTTTAACTTCAACAATTTCTCCTCCACTTTGCTCTCAGTTATTACAAAATCCTTTAGCTCCCTGTTATAGTTTGATAAACTTCTGGCATTCTCCTCCTTTAATAGCTCCTCATGCTCATGTGTGAATGTAGATGCAAAATACTCATTCAGTTTGTCAGCTACCTGAGCAGGATCATCAACAGTCAAACCATCGATATCAAGTGGACCGATCTGATTCATCCCCCTTCCTTCTAGAGATTACATAAGTAAAGAAATCTTTGCTGTTCCTCTTTGCATCCTTTGCCAAATATTTCTTGTAATCTGCCTTTCCTTGCTTGACCTCCTTTGTGACTTGATTGCAAACTAGCTTATATCTACCATAGACTTCTCTGTCTCCTGATAATTTATATGCATCTCATGCACTTTTCTTCTCTGCCACAAGTGTCATTAGTTCATGTAACATCCATTTAGGCCCAAACTCTGAACCGTATTTAGGAACAAAAAGTTTAGTAGCTTATAAGATTACTTCCTTGAATACTTCCCATTTAGAATTTGCTGTTGGTAACATCAACAGAATTTAATTTAAAAACTTAAAAAATAGAATATAAAATAGAAAAATATAAAAAAATAGAATTTAAAAACAACCTTGCAGTCACCTTTATGTAAGCAAAAACACTTCCTTTACCCCTGATGGTAGTTACCTTTGAGTAAATCCCACATCAGTACACTGTGATCACTGCCACCTAGTGGTTCCTTTATCTGCAAATTCTTGATGCACCTAACCTAATTAACCTAACTTTCTTTTTTTTTAAATGGAATCTAGAATATCGAGACCTAGAGTATATTTAGAATTTGAAAAAATGAAGTATGCACCTATATGTTATAGGACATAATTCAGCCTTTTCTGAGTACCTTTAGGGATAATTAACAATTAACCCTGTGTTACTCATGCCTTTAAATGGAACAAATACCTTCCCATGGTATCTGTAAACAGCTTAATTTTAATTATAAAAAATTAGTATTTAGCTCTTATTGAATTTAAAACTCAATTACAAAATAGTTGAACAAAAATAAATAAGAAAAACCAATAATATAATAAAGCAAGTTCTTATTGTATTTTTAAAAATTTAAGGTCACTGATCTAAATTGAAACACAGATACTTACATGCATCTGGCAGATGTAATGTGAACGTCTGCATTTTTGTCAGCTGTTTGCATATGGCTGGCAAAACCAAGGCAAGATTAGACAACTCTTATGGGTTTTATCTAATCTTTTTGTAGAGCTTTGGTTTTGGCATCTTCTTCTTGGTGTCTTCCCTATGCCACATGGGACTGGGAGTTGCCTACAAGAAAGATAGATGCTTTTGCTCACCAGGTATTTTCTGTTTTCAAAACGATAACTGTGTAACGAGTTAGAGAATATTGATGGACAAAGGTACATGGGAAGATTTTATTTCATTTACAAAAAAAAAAAAAAAAAAAAGAATTTTCAAAAGTGGCATCTATTCGATGCAGCAGTGTAGAGTTCAGTTAGTGGCTATCCCTGTCCATGGAACACAGTCCTCCATGACAGTATATTGGTTTCACCATTTGCTACTTGTTTGGATTTGAGTGCCATCATAGATAGGAACAATTTCTGAAGTCTCTTCAATTGGGACTGTTTGTGGAAGTAGAAAGTTTTAATAAATTTAAGGAAGAATTAAAAAGATTATTAGAGAGGCCAGACAAATTATAATAGGTAGTTTTTTCTGGCTGAAGCTGTATAAGCCTGCTGCCTTGCATCATATATACTCTTGCTTGAAGGGAGTAGACCATTTTCCTGAGTTATTGCATGTTTTTCAGCCCAGACAACAATCAAATTGGGTCACAAACAGTCTGCTACTATTCATAACCAAGAATACACACAGTGGCACAGTATGGCCTAAGTTGCTGACATGCTTGAAAACCAAATGTCTGTGCAACAAGGTAAAGTAATCAATAAAAGAAAACGTGATGGTTCTACTGTGTTGTAAACATATTTTTAACTTTTAATATGTTAATTTAATTGTCAGTTAATCTAAATGTCACATTGTGTAGTGAAACACTGCTTTTCATCACAATCATGTTTTCCCACTAGCCAAAAGATTGTCAAAGTTCCTCACTCACCTATGTGGGTATTATCAGTAGATAATAAAAATTCTGATAGAGTTTTTGGCACAGACAGTAAATCATCTACCCCCGGTATATTTGCATTTCAGGAGGGTGTCACAATGATAGCCTATATTACTAGAAAAGGCCAGAGCATTATTCTGGCATGTAGTATGCATCATAGCAGTAAAACTGATGCTTTGACAGGAGGGGAAAAAAAAAAAAAAAAAAAAAAAAAACACAGACCATCACATTTTGCAATTGTACTAAAGGGGGGGGACTCAGATAGTTGAGTGAGGAGTGCTATGCATGATAGTAGCTGGAACACCATATGCTGGTCGTTGGTGATTTTTCATTCCCTAGTTAATTTATCAAGTTTGCACGTGACATTTCTTGGTAACCATACACATGTAGGTATTAATATGTAAAGAAGGCTATTTGTAAGAAAAATAAAAATGATTGTGATAAAAGATGGGCAGATGAAGTGACATATTGCCATTATTTTTGTATCTGAATCAAGCTCAATTTTCATGAATATCACTGGAACTTTGGAGGAAAAAAAAAAACCTGTCTGGGTGATTTCTTGTTACTATTTCATTCTTATAATATTCATTATGTACAGATTACATTGAGGCAGCATTAGGTGGGTCAAAAATCTGATAGCTTGAGGGGGGGGGATATAAGGGGATTATAGATTAACAATAGCTGCAAACAGAGGTGAATTAATTCTTGCACTGTTTCTGTTGGAACGTGCAGCAGCCTTGAAAGCAGGATGCAAGTGGGGATTTCAAGGCCTGCTGTGAGTCATCATAAAACAAGTAAATACATGGGCTGTGTTACGGTAACCGAGAGTAAGAACAGATGCATGTATACTTGCATGTACACCTATGCTAGGAATATAGTAAATAAATTTGATGAATTTGAAGTGCTGGTCAAGTCATCAAATGCAGACATTGTTGGGATATCAGAGACATGGTGTCACACAGATATAAGCAGTGCAGAATTGGAATTTGGGGAGTACATATACAAAATGGACAGACAGGATAGGAGGGGGGAGGGGTATGCTCTTAGTTAAGAATCGCGTAAAATCTAAGGCAGTGTATCCAGTTGACATGGATGACCAGGGCAATGTTGAGTCAGTTTGGCGTTGACATAAGCACTGGAGAGGAAAAATGAGAGCAGGAGTGTTATAGGCCTGGGACACTAATGACCTTGATGAGTACAATGAACAGCTGTACAGAGAAATAAAGTGGACCAAAAAATCAGGATGTTCTGTAATAGGGGATTTTAAGTTTTCAGATATTGACTGGAACTTGTGGGTTGGTCATTTGCACACTAGCAAGAGTTTTGTGGATTTATTGGATGACTGTTGTTTACAGCAGAATGTTAGAGAGGTAACAAGAGGGAGTAATACTCTTTATCTGATTATCAGCAGTGATTATTCATGCATTAAGGATCAGCAGATAAAAGAACCACTAGGTGGCAGTGATCACAGTGTATAGATTTGGGATTTACTTAAAGATGTAACTAGCATCAAGGGTAAAGGGATGGGTTTTTGCTTTCTTAAAGGTGACTACAATAGGACTAATTGGTATTACCATTAGCAAATTCTAAATGTGGAGATTCAAGGGAATAATCACAGAAGCTACTAGACTTTTCATACCCAAGTAAGAAATACTGTCCAACACTTAGATCCAAATGGATGTGATGAACTAATGAGACTTGTGGCAGAGAAGAAAAATGCGTGGAATGCATATAAATTATCAGTTGATACAGTAGCCTATGGTAGATATAAATTAGTCTGCAGTCATGTCACAAAGGAAATTAGGCAAGTCAAGGCAGATTATGAGAGGCGCCTCCGTAGCCAGGTGGGCAGGAGCGGCAGTGCGTATCACACGCTTCTTGATTAGACTGGGGTTCGAGCCCATGACCACCAAATACAGAGGATGCAGAAAGGTCAGGGAATGACCACTGCATATCCTCGGAGCAATATGGCCTTAGTTGCTAATGCTCCTAAAAACCAAATAACAACAATAACAGATTATGAGAAAACTTTGGAAAAGAATGCAAAGAAAAACAGCAGACTGTTTTCTTTATGTAAATGTTAGAAGGAAGGGTTTAAATCACATTGGTCTACTTGATATCAGTGGTTCAACTGTTGATGATCCTGCTCAGGTTTCTGACAAATTGAATAAGTGTTTTGCATCTACATTCACACAGAGGAATTCTTTAGGGGAAGGGTTTAAATTTGTCAGGAGAAGTTCCTGTGGACTGGAGGTGTGAAAATGTATCCCCAATTCACAAAGGGTGAAATGAGTAATTACAGACTTGTTAGTTTAACTTATGTTCCAGGGAAAATAAGGAAGGGTTTAAATCACATTGGTCCACTTGATATCAGTGGTTCAACTGTTGATGATCCTGCTCAAGTTTCTGACAAATTGAATAAGTGTTTTGCATCTACATTCACACAGAGGAATTCTTTAGGGGGAGTGGATGCCAAAAGTTTATCAAACTCTGCTGGTGAGTTAAATTATTTTGTAATAACAGAGAGGAAAGTGGAAGAGAAATTGCTGCATATAAATGTAAAAAGGCACCTGTGTGGGTGGATGCGATCCCTCGAATTATATTAAAGGAAGCAGTAATGGAGGTAAGCAAACTCTGAGCCATAATTATGAGAGAATCCTTGGATTCAGGAGAAGTTCCTGTGGACTGGAGGTGTGAAAATGTATCTCCAATTCACAAAGGGTGAAATGAGTAATTACAGACTTGTTAGTTTAACTTATGTTCCAGGGAAAATAATGGAGTCACCAGTTAAAGAAGTGATGCAGGACTATTTAGATAGCAGTGCAGTTATACTTTAGTCACAACATGATTTTGTCAAGGGGCTATCTTGTCTGACCAATTTGATTGGATATTATGATTGTCACAATGGAACTGGATGCAAAAAATAATTTTGAATCATATAATTGGATCTTAGAAAGCTTTTGATACCATTGCACACAATTGATTGGAGCAGAAACTTTATCCATAGCAGTAAACTTGCCTTAATTGTTTCTATGAATAAAGAGATTGTTGAATGAGAAAAGATGTAGAGTTATTATCAATGGACACTGCTCTTTGTGGACTAATGTGATTTGTGGTCCCCCCCCAGTTTTGGTGCTTGGGGGGATTTTTGTTTACATGGTTGTCTTCTCTATTTATTAATAATATTGGAGATATCAGACTTAATGCCTAAGTTTACAGATGATATGAAGGTTGGCACAGTGGTCAATGGCAGTAATGATAGTATGCTACTGTAACATGATCTAGAAAAATTAGGCAGATGGGCTAAGAAATAGCTGTTGAAGTTTAATATTGACAAATGCATGGGTAGCAGTAATCTTAGATTAAAGTGCTAGCTGTACCAACTTCTTACTACACTCCTGGTAGTGGAAAATAAAAAACACCTCGGTGTGATTGTGTAGTCAGATATGAAGTTTTCTAAGCAATGCAGTCAGGTTGCAAGGACAGCATGTAGGGGATTTTGTCAATTATATCCAGGAATTTTGCTAGCAGGTATAAGGAGGTGATTATTCCATTGTTCAAGGCAATGGTCAGGCCACATTTTGAGTACTGCATACAGGTCTGGAGGCCTCATTTTAGGAATTATGTAGACTTGCTGGAGTGAGTACTGAGAAGGGCAATGAGATTGGTGAAGGAAATCAATAGTTGCTCCTACCAAGGAAGGCTCCAGTTCTGTGAATTTCAGCATCTGGAGACTAGGCACTTCAAGGCAATCTGATTGAGGTGTTTAAGGCTTTGAATGGATTGAGCAAGTGCATTGCTGATGGGTTCTTCCTCTTGTTCAGTCTACACATACACGAGGGTTGCATAAATTCAAATTGAGGAAAGATAATTGCAGAATAGATGTGCAGAAGTTTGCCTTAATCCAGCGTGTGGTTGATTGCTGGATAAAACTTACATTCAATGTTGTGGAAATGTATACAATGGATACCTTGAATAAATTCAAGAAGAACTAGTCAAATTATTGGAGTGTACAACAGCAAATCACAATGAGTTAGCATTTGTTCAATTTGCGTATATTAGTGGGCCTCGATTACAATTCATTTTTAATGCCACTAAACACTGATTGAAGACTGCATATATAACTTTATTTACAATAAAATAAAATATACTATAAAAGTATATTCAAAATTGTAATTAAAATAACGTAAAATAAAAATGTACAAAGTATGTTGCAATAATAAAATCATTAAAAATCACCTAAAACCACTATACAAGAGCTTTCGGCAGCAACAGCTGCCTTCATCAGCTGAAATGGTTAACGGGCTATCTAACAATATATATATATACCTAATTCTATCCCAGCGGGGCTGCAATGCCACTATGGCACATGAGCATTACTAACTTCCCGTACACTGTAAACGGAAACAGCTCGAGAACTAGCCATTCTAAACCGCTCATCCTTCCCTAAAATGAGGGACTTGAAAATTGGATGAATGTGGCAACCCTTATCCCTATTAATGCTATATCGTCCGGACGAACATATTCGTAAGCTCTCTAGCCACTTCCGGTTTCAGAAACCCTTAGCTCTGTCGACAACCAATACTCCTTTGCCTGAAATACCATGTCTTGTTTCCCAAGCGTGTTAGGCTACGGCTGAGCTCCCATAATCTGCCATCTTGATGGCTCTATCGTGTTCACTCAGGCGATCGCGTAATCTACGCTTTGTTTCTCCCACATAACACTCCCCACACTCCGGGCATTCAATCTCGTATGTGACTCTGCTGGTATCACCGGTATCAATAGAATCTTTAACCATGGACAGCACCGGGTGAAGTCTCTGACCAGGAAGCTGCACACAGCATATCTGACACGAGCCTAAAATGCGTGCAATGGGTTCTGAAATACCTGGATAGTAGGGAATGTATACAGTGGCCCTTACACCATCAAGATGACACCATACAGTGGCCCTTACACCATCAAGACAGCAGATTATGGGAGCACAGCCGTAGCTTAACACGCTTGGGAAATGAGACATGGTATTTCAGCCAAAGGAGCGTTGGTTGTCGACAGAGCTAAGGGTTTCTGGAAACGGAAGTGGCTAGAGAGTTTACGAATATGTTCGTCCGGACGATATAGCATTAATAGGGATAAGGGTTGCCGCATTCATCTGCTTTTCGAGTCCCTCATTTTAGGGAGGGATGAGCGGTTTAGAATGGCTAGTTCTCGAGCTGTTTCCGGTTCCAGTGTATGGAAAGTTAGTAATGCTCATGTGCCATAGTGGCGTCGCAAACCTGCTGGGATAGAATCAGGTGTATGTATGTATATATATATATATTGTTGGATAGCCCGTAACCATTTCAGCTGATGAAGGCAGCTGTTGCTGCTGAAAGCTCTTGTATAGTGGTTTTAAGTGATTTTAATCTTTTTAGTGATTTTTAATGATTTTATTATTGTAACATACATTTTTATTTTACTTTATTTTCATTGCAGTTTTGAATATACTTTTAAAATTTTTTATACTTTATTTTATTTTATTGTAAATAAAGTTATATATGCAGCCTTGAGTCAGTGTTTAGTGGCATTAAAAACGAATTATCGAGTTCCTGACTCCGGAGGCCTTTTTAATGAACTTTTGAAACAATAGGATTTTCATAACATTTTTTATATGATGTTCTTGTTTATACTCTGGCACGACTACCAGGTCAGTGAAGTTTATCAATACAAACATTAATTTAATTGTATTTAGCAGTCACGGGCTTGAGCCCCAGTCCATTTAAAGAGCATGTGCTACTGCACTCTTTCTCCTGACTACTTGGCTGTGTTCAAAAACATTACAAAAATGGTCTGGAAAGTTGGGTGTTTTGAAAATATCATTATATCACACAATGAAACATGACCCTAACATGTCACTGTTGGAGTGGATGGATAGGTGAATGGGAAGGTTTTTTTTTGGCTGTTGCTGCTTGCTTTCTTGCATCATTTGCCACTATTAATAATAAATAACAAGACTGTTTCAATAAAATAAAAAATTATGAAATATTTTGTATCTTACAAGTTTTTCACATAAAAATAATTGCCTTGAGCTTGCACACTGTTTCATATACATTTCTTCAAAGCACAGAAAGATTTCCGGAAGTCATCTTCTGTAATCCCTTTTACATTTCTGTTATTTTTTTCTGAATGTCTTCATTGGGCTGAAAATGGGTTCCCCTAAGTACACTTTTCAGTTTAGGGAAGCAAAAGTAGTCATAAGGAATTAGGTCTGGCGAGTAGGGTGCTTCCTACACATGAATATGTTTTGGGCCAAGAAACTGGTGAACAGAGAGCACATTATGTGCTGGAGCATTCTCTTGTTGGAGGGCATCTAACAATCCTTTCACAATTAAACAAACTAATGAGGCTTGTGGCAGAGAAGAAAAATGCGTGGGATGCATATAAATTAGTAGGTAACACAGAAGCCTACAACAGATATAAGCTAGTCTGTAATCAAGTCACAAAGGAGGTTAGGCAAGCAAAGGCTGATTAAGAGAAATCCTTGTCAAAGGATGCAAAGAAAAACAACAAAGACTACTTTATTTATGTAAAATCTAGAAGGAAGGAGATGAATCAGATTTGTTTACTTGATGGTGGTGGTTCGACTGTCGATGATCCTGCTCAGATAGCTGACAAACTGAATGAGTATTTTGCATCTACATTCACACATGAGGAATTTAGTAAGGAAGGGGAGGGCAGAAGCTTACTAAACTCTAACAGGGAGCTTTATTTGGTTATAACGGAGAGCAAAGTGGATGAGAAATTGTTGAAGTTAAACATAAAAAAGGCACCCGGGACAGATGGAATCTATCTAGTTATATTGAAGGAGGCAGCGAGGGAAGTAACCCCTTAGCCATAATTATGAGAGCATCCTTGGATTCAGGGGAGGTCCCCACGGACTGGAGATGTGCAAATGTATCCCCAATTCACAAAGGGGGATCGAAGGGTGACACGAGTAATTACAGACCAGTTAGTTTAACTTCTGTTCTGGGTAAAATAATGGAATCACTGGTTAAAGATGCATTGCAGGATCATCTAGACAAGACTGCAGCAATAATTCAGACACAGCATGGGTTTGTTAAGGGAAAGTCTTGTCTGACAAATTTGATAGGATATTTATGATGTGGTTACAAAGGAACTGGATGCAAAAAATAATTTTGATATCATATACTTGGATTTCAGAAAGCTTTTGATACTGTTGCACATGGAAGACTGCTGTACAAATTGGAGCAGTATGGCATTAAGGGCAAGTTGATGCAATGGATAAAGGGATGGTTGAATGGGAGATGGCAGAGAGTGGTAATCAATGGATACTGCTCTATGTGGACTAATGTTATTAGTGGAGTACCCCATGATGACAGATGGACTAAGAAAATAACAGAATGGTACCCAAGAGGAGCTAGAAGAAAACCTGGAAGACAAAGGTGGAGATGGATAGATGAAACTCATGAGTTTGTGGGTAGTAAATGGATGGCCAGTGCTCAAAACAGAAGGAACTGGAAAGTTGCTGGAGAGGCCTTATCCTGCAGTGAATTGAAAAGGGCTGATGATGATGATGACGACGACGACCCCAGGGTTCGGTGCTGGGCCCATTGTTGTTTTGTGTATTTATTAATATATCGATGAAGGTATATCAGGCTTAATGTCCAAGTTTGCAGATGGCAGGATTGTTAATGATACACTGGGGTGCAAAATTTAAGGAACAGTCAGTTTTCACCTGTAGTTTCTCATAGGAGAGACCTGGATATGGGAAAAGCATACCAAAGGAACCTCATTAGGTACAGAAATGAAGGAAACAACACCGAAACAAAACGGTACAGAGGGACTTTATTCAAAAATGGCAATGCACTGGCTGCCATGATATAGATGCATCACTGAAAAGATGGAACAAAGGGAAGACGTGGTCCTCAGTAGGAGGTACGGCCACCCCTAATGTTGATGCAGGCTTTGCGCAGTTAGTAGCATTCACCGGTTACAGTATCATCTTCCAGTATCTGGAGTTGTGTACATCCATCCAAGATGATGCCTCCCCAGACGAGAACACCTTGACTGCCATATCGATCCCTTTCAGTGATGTTTGCAGGGGTGATACCATGTGCCAACCTCTCGCCAGATTAGCTGATATCCAGAATTGCTGCTGAGACTGAATCTACTTTCATCAGTAAAGAGTACCTTTACTACAAAACCTTTAGAAATAGTGTTGGTCCTTAGGTTTTGCACACCAGATAGTCAAGACAGTATTCTACTGAAACAGGATCTAGAAAAATTAGGTAGATGGGCTAAGAAGTGACAATTGAAGTTTAATATTGACAAATGCAAAGTACTGGATATGGGTAGCAGTAACCTAGGAGAAACGTACGAACTGGGTGGTACTGCACTCAGGGTCGTGAAGAATGAAAAAGACCTGGGGGTAATTGTGCAGGCGGATATGAAGTTCTCTGAGCAGTGCAGACGGGCTGCTAGAGCAGGTCATGGAGTTTTGTCAATGATATATGGAAATTTTGCTAGCAGAGACAAGGAGGTGATTATAGCTTTTTATAAGGTAGTGGTTAGGCCATACCTTGAGTACTGCACAGGTCTGGAGGCCTCATTTCAGGAAGGACGTAGAGTTGCTAGAATGAGTATAGAGAGGGGCAACAAGATTGGTGAGAGGAACAAAGGGTTCTCTTACCAGGAGAGGCTTAAATTCTGTCAGTTATAGCATCTGGAGACTAGACACCTGTGAAGTGATCTGATTGAGCTGTACAAGGCCTTGAATGGTTTGAGCAGGCTCAATGTTGATAGGATACTTCCACTTGCTGTAATTAAGAACTTGAGGGGGGGGGGGCATAGATTCAAATTGAGAAAGACAGTTGATGATGTGCAGAAGTTTGGCTTTAGCCAGTGGGTAGTTGATTGCTGGAACAGACTTCCATATGTTGTTTTGTGGAAGTTGATAGCCGTAAATAAATTTAAGGCTGAACTAGACAAACATTTGGAGTGACCGGATGGGTGAAATGGGAAGTGTTGTTTTTTTTTTTTTTTTTTTTGGCTGCTGCTGTATGAGCTTGCTTTCTTGCATCATGTGCCTCTGCTAATGCTAATTCTGGTCTCTTCCTTCAAATTTTTTTACACAGCCTTGTTAGAACTTCACTGTAGTATGTTTGATTGACAGTCTGAGTTGGTGGGACATATTCAGCCATAATAATTCTTTTAATATTGAAGAAAACAAGCACAGTTTCATTTTTGATTTTCACATCCTTGCTCTTTTTTGTCGGTGGGATTGTTGTTGTTGTCTTCCATTGCATTGACTTTCTTTTAGTTTTTGAGTTCTATTGGAATAGTCAGCTTTCATTGCAAGTAATTACAGTACTCAAAGGCTAGATCTTAAATTTTTTTCAAAACATCTTCACAAACTTGGGAGTCTTCCCACTTGATCTTCATTCAAAATTTTTGGCATTTGCTTTTCTCATGCTTAAATTTTTAGTTAAGATTTGTCCAACTGTTTCTTTGCCCATGTTGAGTTCTGATGTGGCCATTCTAATGCTGAAATGACAATCACTTCTAATCAGTGTCCTTACCTGGTATTCATTTTCATCAGTTTTCATGGATACCAGATGGCCTGGTTGTTCATCATCTTCCACATTCTCTCTTCCTTCTAAAAATCTTTTATGCCATTCAAACAAGCAAGCTCTTGACATAGTATCTTCCCCATAAACTTGACTTAACAACTCATAACTTTCAGTTACTGTTTTCTTTAGTTTTGTTAAAAATTTGAGTTTGATTTATTGTTCATTTCTTTGGTCTGTCAATTTTCCAGCAAGCTGTAAGAGCACAAGGTAATGAAAACCTGTCTGACTGCAAAGGAATGAGTATGTTGGAATGTAACTTGGCAGACAACTAGGGAAAGGCTCAAAGCCAACTACTGTGCCTTTGTTTCACAGATGGAACTTGGTTTGTAGTGTTAAATAACAAGGCTGCACACTCAGTCTCATTATTTAATAGCCATACCTTGTAAAAAAGAAAGAATTGGACATGTCATACCCTGTGCCACCCCTGCTGGGTTAAAATCTTTTTTTTAAGCCTTTTTTGAAACCCTGTAAGCACCCTCTATGATTCAGTCTTGTTTGTAATATTAATAATGGAAAAAAAATGCAAGAAATCACTTATAGTATCTATTGGTCATAAAAAGAAATGTTTGCCCATCCTTCTAATATCTAATAATTTGTACGATCCTTTAAATTTATTCACACTCATTTCCACAACACCAACAATCAATTACTTTCCTGCTGAAGGCAAATTTCTGTATATAAATAAATAAATAAATAAATACTCTTTATTGCACAATGGGAGAAAAATGAACAGTGCTGTTTTATAAGCCCTGTATGTAAGAAGGTCAGGGATTAAATTCTTGCCATCTATTCTGCTTCCATCCTTTTTAGTTTATATTTATGCTTTCTTGTGTGTGTGTGTGTCATCTGAAAAAGAATAAAGTTATCATCAGAATTCAGCTTTTCTTAAGTTGCTCAACCCATTTCTGTATGTATTTTATCACGTCCTCTATTTTATCACACAGTGTACTATGAATCGCTGTGTGATTACTTTCACCTGAAGCCTCTGTCCACTAGAAGAGTTATTGCTGACATCACCCTTCTAGCCAAAGTAATCACTGGATCTTATGAAGCATCTGCTATCCTTAGCAAAATCAACTTCAGTGCTCCTTGTAAGACAAGTCAGGAACCTTATACCATTTCGCCTTGACTCTGCCACCACGGGCTTTATGAAGTTCAGTCCACTGAACAGAATCAACAAATGACTCTCTCATTGACTTCTTTGACAACTTCCAATCACTGATGAGCTTCATCCACAAGTATGCCTGTTCTCTTGAACTGCAAAATGACTAGCTCTCATTTGTTTATGTAGTTTATTATTTGTTTTATTATTTTTCTTTTCTCTAACTAATTAATTTATTATTTGTTTTACCAGTAACTTAATGCGATCCACTTTTGTACATATGATTTTAATTTTTAAATCTATATCAATGTTTATCTTCCTGTTGGATTTCATATTATTGTTATCAGTTGTGTTCATTGTTCTACTCTCAGATACACTGTTAATGGTTACCTGTTGTGTATCTTGTTGTTAATAAAATAAAAATAAAAAATTTAAAGCCTAAAACACTCCAATCAGGTCTCCTTGCAGATGCCAAGTTTATAGAATTCAGCTTTTCTTTGTAAGAGAACTAGTTTCTGCCCTTATTTTGACCAATTTTGTTGCTGTTATTTATGTTCTTTTAAAAAAGTTGGTATCAAATTGTATACAGTATTTAAGATGTGGCCTAGCCATATAAGAATAATCGTTTCTTTATCCCTGTTAGAAAAAATTCCTGTATATCATTGGCAGAATTTAGGAGCTGTCCTAGCTGCACTGCCCAGAGAATTTAATGGACTGTTGTACAATTATCCCAAGTTTTTATCTCCTGCTTTGAATTTGGTGCTATCCAAATGCTATGTTATTCTAAGGTTACTGCTACCTAAATGCAGTACCTTTCATAATCAATTTTATACCTCAGTTACCATTTTTTAAATGCATCCAACTACTTTATGTAGATCTTGTTGAAGTAGCACATCCTGATTAATGTCATTAGCCACTCTATTAAGAAATATTGTTCAAGGTTTAGTCCTAAATGGTTATCAAATGAACTAATGAGACTCGTGACAGAGAAGAAAAATGCATGGGATGCATATAAATTATCAGGCGACGCAGATGCCTGTGGCAGATATAAGCTAGTCTGTAATCAGGTCACAAAGGAGGTTCGGCACGCGAAGGCGGATTACGAGAAATCTTTGGCAAAAGATGCTAAGAAAAACAGCAAGGATTTCTTTACTTATATAAACTCTAAAAGGAAGGGGATGAATATGATTGGTCCACTTGACATCGATGGTTCGACTGTTGATGATCCTGCTCAGATAGCAAACAAACTGAATGAGTATTTTGCATCTACATTCACACATGAGGAGTTATTAAGGTTTGAAAATGGCAGAAGGTTATCAAATTGTAGCAGGGTGCTTAATGATCTTGTAATAACTGAGAGCAAAGTGGAAGAGAAATTGTTGAACGTAAGAAAAGCACCTGGGGTGGATGGGATCTATCCAGTTATATTAAAGGAGGCGGCAAAGCAACTAAGCAAACCCTTAGCCATAATTATGAGAGCATCCTTGGACTCTGGGGAGGTTCCCACTGACTGGAGATGTGCAAATGTATCCCCAATTCACAAAGTTGGATCGAAGGGTGACACGAGTAATTACAGACCAGTTAGTTTAACTTCTGTTCCGGGTAAAATAATGGAGTCACTGGTTAAAGATGCATTGCAGGATCATCTAGACAAGACTGCAGCAATAATTCAGACACAGCATGGGTTTGTTAAGGGAAAGTCTTGTTTGACAAATTTGATTGGTTATTATGATGTGGTCACAAAGGAACTGGATGCAAAAAATAATTTTGATATTAGCATTAGCATTAGTAGAGGCATTTGATGCAAGAAAGCAAGCTTATGCAGCATCAGCCAAAAAAAAAAAAAAACCACTTCCACTTCACCCCTCTGTTCGTTCAAAATACCTGTCCAGCTGAGCCTTAAACTTATTTAGGCTATCAACCTCCACCACAAGGGATGGAAGTCTGTTCCACCAACCAACCACCCGCTGGCTAAAGGCAAATTTCCGCACGTCTATCCTACATCTGTCTTTCCTCAATTTGAATTTATGCCCTCTCAGGTGATTTTTCTGAGCTAGAGGAAGAATCCCATCAGCATTGAGCATGCTTAAACCATTCAAGGCTTTATACACCTCTATCAGATCACCTCGCTGGTGCCTAGTCTCCAGACACTGTAATTTGCAAAACTTAAGCCTTTCTTCGTAAGAGCACCCCTTTGTTCCATTCACTAATCTTGTTGCCCTTCTCTGTACTCGTTCCAACAGCTCTACATCCTTCTTGAAATGAGGCCTCCAGAAATGTATACAGTACTCTAGGTGTGGCCTGACCATCGCCTTATACAATGGAATAATCACCTCCTTATCCCTGCTGGAAAAATTCCTGTATATCATTGACAATACTCCATGAGCTACTCTTGCAGCCCGTCTGCACTGCTCAGAGAACTTCATATCTGCCTGCACAACCACCCCCAAGTCCCTTTCATTCTCTACCACTGTCAGTGTTGTACCACAGAGTTGATACGTTGCTCTAGGGTTGCTGTTTCCCATGTGTAGTACTTTACATTTGTCAATGTTAAACTTCATTTGCCACCTCTCAGCCCATCTCCTCAACCTTTCCAGATCCTGTTGCAGCAGCATAGTGTCAGTAGTGTCCTTGACAACCCTGCCAACCTTTGTATCGTCTGCAAACTTGGACATTAAGCCCGATATACCATCATCAATATCATTTATAAATACAGAAAACAATAATGGATCCAACACTGAGCCCTGAGGGACTCCACTAACAACATCAGTCCACGATGAGCAGTGTCCATTGATTACCACTCTGTCTTCTCCCCCTCAACCACCCCTTTATCCATAGCAGCAATTTGCCTCCAATGTCACACTGCTCCAATTTGTGTAGCAGTCTTCCATGTGCAACAGTATCAAAAGCCTTTCTAAGATCCAAGTATATAATATCAAAGTTATTCCCTGCATCCAGTTCTTTTGTGACTGCATCATGGTATGCAATCAAGTTGGTCAGGCAAGACTTCCCCTTAACAAAACCATGCTGTGTCTGAGCTATAACTGAAGTCTTGTCTAAATGATCCTGCAGTGCTTCTTTAACCAGTGCCTCCATTAATTTTCCTGGAACAGAAGTTAAGCTCACAGGTCTATAATTACTCGTGTCAGCCTTTGATCCTCCTTTGTGAATTGGGGTCACATTTGCACATTTCCAGTCTATGGGTACCTTCCCTGAGTCCAAGGAAGCTCTCATAATTATGGCTAAGGGTTTGCTTACTTCCTTTGCTGCCTCCTTTAATATAACTGGATAGATCCCATCCACCCCGGGTGCCTTTCTTGTGTTTATCTTCAACAGTTTCTCCTCCACTTTACTCCCAGTTATTTCAAGATTCTGTAGCTTACTGCTAGAGTTGAATACACCTCTGGCATTCCCCTCGCTGAATAACTCCTCATGTGTGAATGTCGATGCAAAATATTCATTTAGTTTGTTAGCTACCTGAGCAGGATCATCAACACTTGACCCATCAATATCAAGTGGACCAATCTGATTCATCCCCTTCCTTCTAGAGTTTACATAAGTAAAGAACTCTTTGCTGTTTTTCTTTGCATCCCTTGCCAAGGATTTCTCGTAATCTGCCTTCGCCTGCCTAACCTCCTTTGTAACTTGGTTGCATATCAACTTGTATCTATCATAGGCTTCTGTGTCGTGTTAATTTGTATGTATCCCATGCATTTTTCTTCTCTGCCATATGCCTCATTAGTTCATCTGACATCCATTTTGGCCTAAACCTTGAACAATATTTCTTAGTTGGTATGTAAAGCCTAGTAGCTTCCAAGATAAGTTCTTTGAATGCTTCCCATTTTGAATTTGCTGTTGGTAACATCATCAGTTGGTTCCACTGTATAGAATTTAAATACTGTCTCAATCCATCGTAGTCGCCTTGACGGAAGCAATAACCCTTCCCTTTACCCCTAATGGTAGTTACCTCTTTGAGTAAATCCCACTTCAGCACACTGTGATCACTGCCACCTAGTGGTTCATTTATCTGCAGATTCTTAATGCATGAAGAATCACTGCTGATAATCAAATCAAGAGTATTACTCCCTCTAGTTGCCTCCCGAACATGCTGATGTAGAAAACAATCATCCAATAAATCCACAAAAGCCCTGCTAGTGTGTGAGTAACCAGCCCCCAAAATCCAGTCAATATCTGGGAAATTAAAATCTCCCATTATAAGACACTCTGATTTACTGGCCCACTCTATTTCCCTGTACAGTTCCTTATTATACTCATCAGAGTCATTAGGCCTATAGCACACTCCTACTCTCAATTTTGATCTCCCAATGTTTATGTCACACCAAACTGACTCCACACTGCACTGTCCAGCGATGTCGACTGGCTTCACTTCCTTGGTTTTTATGTGTTTCTTAACTAATAGCATAACACCTCCCCCCTTCCTATCCTGTCTATCCTTTCTGTAGATGTTGTACTCCCCAAATTGCAGTTCCGCATCCCTTATATCTGTGTGACACCACGTCTCTGATATCCCAACAATATCTGCCTTCGATGTTTTGAGCAATACCTCAAATTCATCAAATTTATTTACAAAACTCCTAGCATTGGTGTACACGCAAGTATATCTGCACCTGTTTCTATTCTTAGCTACCCTAACACAACCCATGTGTTTACTTGTACCGCAATGGCTCCCAGCAGTCTCTGAAATACCATGCATCTTGTTTTTCAGGCTTCTGCTCATTCTAATAGAAGCAGTGCAAGAATCTCTTTCACCTCTGCCAGTGGCTACTGTCAATCTATTGGTCTTTGTCTCCCCCCAAGCTAGCAGTTTTCCGACCCACCTAACACTGCCTCGATAGCATCAGCAAATATTCTTGCACCCTTTCTATTTAAGTGTATCCCATCCCTGTAGAAGCAATCTCTCCTGTTAACAAGTACAGTCCAGGCTGAAAAAAATTCTACCCCTTGAGCCTTGCACAATCTTTCCAGGGCCGAATTGATCGACAAGGCTCTCATCATATACTCCCTCCTATCGTGTCTGGGCAGAATTGCAGACACTTTCAAATTCAACCCTAATTCTCGGCTTTTGTTCAACAGTGACCTGTACTTGTTAAGTAATTCTGCCGGTCTCCTACTCTTAATATTATTAGTGCCAACGTGTACAACTATATCACCTTTTGTGCCCTTAAAAGATGATATTCGCTCTACAACGTCATCAACCTTTGCCCCTGGAAGACATACCCTGGTCCTGTTCCACCTATCTTTTTTACAAAGCATGTTCATATTACTTGGATTTCAGGAAAGCTTTTGACACTGTTGCGCATGGAAGACTACTGTACAAATTGGAGCAGAATGGTATTAAGAGTAAGTTGCTACAATGGATAAAAGGATGGTTAAGTGGGAGAAGACAGAGGGTGGTAATCAATGGGTGCTGCTCTTCGTGGACTAATGTTATTAGTGGAGTCCCACAGGGTTCGGTGTTGGGTCCACTGTTGTTTTGTGTATTTATCAATGATATTGATGAAGGTATATCAGACTTAATGTCGAAGTTTGCAGATGACACAAAGGTTGGCAGGGTTGTTAATGACAGTCATGGCAGTGTGCTACTGCAACAGGATCTAGATAATTTGGGCAGATGGGCTAAGAAGTGGCAACTGAAGTTTAACCTTGACAAATGCAAAGTACTGCATATGGGTAGAAGTAACCCCAGAGAAACATACCAACTGTGTGGTACTACACTTAAGGTGGTAGAAAATGAAAAAGACCTGGGAGTAATTGTGCAGTCAGATATGAAGTTTTCTGAGCAATGCAGACAGGCTGCTAGGGCAGGTCATGGGGTTTTGTCAATGATATATAGGAATTTTGCTAGCAGGGAAAAGGAGGTGATTGTCCCTCTGTATAAGGCAATGGTCAGGCCACGCCTTGAGTACTGTGTACAGGTCTGGAGGCCTCATTTTAGGAAGGATGTAGATTAGCTTGAGTATGTACAGAGAAGAGCAACACGATTGGTGAGGGGAATGAAGGGATCCTCTTACCAAGAGAGGCTTAAGTTCTGCAAATTGCAGTGGCTGGAGACTAGGCACCTGTGCGGTGATCTGATTGAGGTCTATAAGGCCTTGAATGGGTTGAGCACGCTGAATTCTGATGGGATGCTTCCACTTGTTCAGATTACGAACCTACGGGGACGTAAGTTCAAATTAAGAAAGGACAGATGTAGAATAGATGTGCGGAAATTTGCCTTTAGCCAGCAGGTGGTTAATTGCTGGAACAAACTTCCATCTGTCGTTGTGGAAGTTGATAGGTTAAATAAATTTAAGGAGGAACTGGACAGGCATTTGGAGGGAATGGTGCGGTTTTTTTTTTTTTTTTTTTTTTTTTTGGCTGATGCTGCATAAGCTCCTACACTTGCTTTCTTGCATCACGTGCCACTACTACTACTACTATCCACCTTTCATAATCAATGTTATACCTCAGTTACCATTTTTTAAACCCATCCAACTACTTTATTTAGATCTTGTCCAAGTAGCACACCCTGATTAATGTCATTAGCCACTCTATCCACATTTGCACACTTACACATTAAACTTGACATGCCTTGTTCAGTATCATTAATAAATATTGAAATTAGTAATAGGTTCAATATCAAACTATGAAGAACTCCACTAATAACATTAGTTCAAGAAGCATGGTGCCCATTAATAACCACTCTGTCTTCTCCCACTTAACCATCCCTTTATCCACATTGATAACTTTCAGTCTTTCATGTGGAATAGTATCAGACTTTGTAGTGAAATTTAAGTATATTATTAGTATTAGAAGTGCCAGACGACGCAAGAAAACAAGCTTATAAAGCATTAGCCAAAAAAAAAAAAAAAAAAAAACCCCTTCTCATGTCAGCTGCCCATCCCCAAGTAGTTTGTCTAGTTCTTCCTTGAATTTATTCAAATTACCACTTCAAAACAACAGATGGAAGTTATTAGTAGTAGTGGCATATGATACAAGACATTGCACTGGCCACCCATGTCAACTGGATATGCTGCCTTAGATTTAATATGCAGGGTTATGCTCTTAGTTAAGAGCATAACCCTGCCCGCCCCTTCTGTCCTTTATATACACATTATATATGAGCTCTTTGGTGACTTAATCAGTACTTCAAATTCATCAAAATTTTTTACTATGCTCCTAGCATTGGTGTATGTGCAAGTATATATGCACCTATTCTTACTCTTAGTTACCCTAACACAGCCCGTGGATTTACTTGTTCCACGATGACCGACAGCTGCACTTGAAATCCTTGATACTTTGCTTTCCAGGCTGCTGCATCTTCAAATAGAAGCAGTGCAAGAATCACTTTCATCTCTGTCTGCGGCTCTAAGCTAGCATCCCCCCCCCCAAGCTAGCATTTTTCTGATCCACCTAACACGATAGGAAACGAACACATTCCCTAACACACACCGTCTGGAAGTAGTTTTCCTATTTTAAAACAGCAGGAAGTGGGGGCTAAACACCCTAAGACTGAGGCAGTCTGGAGGGTGTAACCTTAAGTAAATTTCAGTCGCAAAGGCATTATACATATGAACTCCAATAATCTGCTTTTAATAATGAGAAAAAAATAATCAATACATTGTTATCGACTTCTACTGCCACTACTGGTAACACGCACCATCTGTTTACCAAGAATGCAGGGAGAAACTGCGGTAGCAGGAAACGAGTTTGCCTGGTAAGTTTTCTTGAAGTTTCCAGTGGTTCTCATGTTGGCTTTCTTTACCTTTGCCCTGCATTCCTATCAAGATGATCCTGCATTACTTCTTTAACTATTGACTTATTTTCTCTGGCACAAAAGTGAAACTTTACAGGTCTGTAGTTATTCACTATGCACTTTTGTGCTTTTTTTTTTAAATAGTGGAGACATTTGGCACCTGCAATCAGTAGGGACCACCCCTGATTCCAAGAAGGCTTTCATAATTATGGCTAAAAGTTTGCTTAACTCTTTTGCTGCTACTTTTAACATATTTGGATATATTAAATTAGCCCCAGGTGTCTTATTTACTTTTAGCTGGTATCTCTCTCATTTTCACTTGTATGCCTCTTATTAGATATGCATCTGGTATACCCATCCCTAAAAGTTCCTTCACTTATGAATATAGATAAAAAAATATTTATATAAAGTTTGTCAGCAACTTGTGTAGGACTATTCATAGTTATTCTGTCATATTCAGTAGACCAGTGTGGTTTATCCATTTATTTTAATGTAATGTAAGCAGAGACTCTATTTTTTTTTTCTTTGCATTCTTAGCCAGAGACTTCTAGTAATCTGCATCAACATGCCTAACTTTCTTGGTAACTCAACAGCAGACTAGTTTATATTTGTAAGCTTTTGTGCTCCCTAATAATGTATAATTACCCCATGCATTTTCTTTTTCCCACTAATCTTATCAGTTCATATCACATCCATTTTTGCTATTGCTGTACACTTTTAAATCTGCTTGGTTACACCTGTTTTCACTGTGCACCACGTTGGATGGTGTATTTTTCCAGTGAAATGTTTTATTTATGAAATTGAGAGATGAATTCTGAGTGGACTAATGGAAGCAGCTTTATAATATGAGAATTTTTTCTTTTTTTGAAAAACGAATGAATGTTTGTTAATCAAATAGATTAAATGTTATCAAATAGGTTTTGTTTGAATACTATTTTTTTTTCATCACATGCATTCAAGCCCTGCATTTTAAATTACAGAATAGTTTGAAATAGATAATACTTAATAGTTATTTTAATTCTGCATCTGTTATATTTTCAGATCCTAACATAACGTTATTTTAATATTTTTGTGACCATTCCGTCCACTATTGAAACATGCAAATTCATCAGATAAATTTGAAAAATGCACGTAGAGACTTAGAGGCACTTAACTTGGTTTTTTTTTTTATTTTATAGGTTAAAAAATAAAAAAAAACAAGTAAGTGACCTTCTTTTACGCGAGGGTTATGTTCCAGAATGTCCCGTACAATTTAAATTCATGCATAATGTAAACAATCACAAAAAATTGCAATAATAGGCCTATGAGAATTATGTTGCATTTTAGGGCAAAAACCTCAAGTTGCATAGTGAGTTAACATGCTTACACAGCATGTGTAAGCATGTTAACTCACTACGCACTTGAAGCTTTTGCCCTAAAATGAGACACAATTCGAATTACTACACACCATCAGGCATCTCTCATATTGCGGAGTTATACTTCGCAACTGCCTTGCCATTATTGCAACACCAGAGTGCCTGCTCACCCACCGAAGAGGAGCCAATCAGCTCCAAAACAGTGCCGTCTGGGTGGTAGCATCTGCTGAGAATAAGTAACAATAGTCTTCTCTTATGGTGAAGAGTTACTTATTCGAGGTAGTGCAATATCATGGCAACTCGTGAAGGTATTCATAATATGAGATATACATAATGATGCCAGTCATAACTATTTAGTAGTTAGCTGTGAGCAGATCTGATGCATTTGCACTAACTTATAAGTAGGCCTATGAGAGTAACTCTCGCATCTAGCTAAGTTACCCTCTACTGGTACTTTCCATTCATTTTCTTTGGTTAGAAGACTGGGCACTCTAAAGAAAATGATGAGCAACCAAAGAGATTCATTCATCTTTATTGATTTACTTTCTTTTTTTTTTTTTTTTTTTTTGGACAGTAAGAAAAAGTTATTCACTATAACCAACATATACAGTACAATACAAACAACAATTGAGAGAGAGATTGGGGGGGGGGGGGAAGGTGGCGTTAGGCAGATTGATGAGAGGGATCGTCATGGTCAGGTTCTGTTTCCTTGGATTCAGAACAGATAGGTGGGGGTGTTACACTAACTGAGGAGGTGGAGGGTTCACTTAACTGCTCCCTTGAGTGCTTGAAAAAAGGAATCCGGTGTTAGTTGCTTTGCACGTTGCCTCTTCTCATGCAACAACTCATAATAGCAACCAATTTCTAGCGTAACTTTACGGTGCACTTTAGAGCTTCATTCAAGATTAGGGTCTTCATCAGCTAACAGATGTAGACCTTCATCTATAAGATTTAATGCCTTCAGTATTCCTTTCACTGTCAGGCTCGTCTTCTTTAACCTCTGGGCTTTCACTCACTGCTGCCTCCTCCTCGTAAATACGACTGCTCCAGTGCAAACACATCTTCATTTGACAATTCTTGAAGATGCGAATCAATTATTAAATCATTGACATCAGTTGCCTCCACTTCAGTGAATCCCATCTTTTTAGCGAATTTCATGCATTTGTCTTTAGTTTGTCCATAATCATCTGTGGTATCAGAGTTTTTGATGGAGTTGCTACGATCTGGACATAACTTATGCCACGACATGTGAATACAGTTTGTGGAACTTCACGCCATGCAGAATCAATGAATTTTAAAGCTTCTTTGATATTGAAGGCTCGCCAATAATGTTGCACACATCTGTTCGTGGTTGGTCTTGTCAATTAGATCAGCCAGAATGAGCTTTAAATACTGAGCCTTAAAAGATTTAATCACACGTTGGTCCATAGGCTGCAGTATTGAGGTTGCATTTTTCGGGAAAAAACAATCTTGATATTGGAACAGACATCAAATCAACAATACTGGGTGGATGGCTTGTGGCATTATGAAAAATAAGTAAGATGTCGAATGGAGTTCCTTCTGCCTTGCAATACATTTCCAATTCTGGTCGTTACTGAGATCCAAGATAACTTCTGAAAATAACAGCAGTCATCCACCCTTTAGGGTTTGAATATCAGTACACAGGCATGTACGACCTGGCGTAACCTTTAAGGGTATAAGGGTTTTCATAATAGTAAATGGATACAGGTTTCGGTTTATAACCCTTCATATTAGCACCAAACAGAAGTGTTAGCTGCTCTTTGGCCCCTTAAAGCCAGGTGTAGTCTTTTCAGCAATGGAAATATAAGTATGATCAGACATTTTTTTCCAATATAAACCTGTTTCGTCAAGATTGAATATCTGTTTGGGTATGTACTCCCCCTCTCGTGGCACTTTCCTTAAATATGGTTGCTGTGCATTATTTTAAATTTGTGTAATTTAAACATTCATAAAGTAAGAAGTCACTGTAGTTAGTTATAAGCAGATAGTTGATGAAATTGGGAGCCGTTACTCATTATTGAGTGCAAAGTCTAGTCAAAGATTCTTAGCTAGATGAGGATAACTGATTAAGAGAGAGGATGATTAAGGCAAGTTTGAATGTTCCCCCCCCATATGAGTAAGTCTTCACCCATTTGAAATGACTCAACATTTTTATTTTTAAATATTTAAAAGTTTTTTTTTTTTTTTTCATATGTAACGTAGTCCTTGGAAATTTTCAATGGAAAAATACATGATTCAGTAATGAGTGAAAGTAGTAGAGTTTTACGTGAGGAATTTAGATGGATTCAAAGAGCTTATTGTTACCATTTCAACTTGGGAACAGCACCAGCACATTCACTTATTTTAAAGCTCATTGCCAAATTTTGTGATCAGGTTACATTTAAGAGTGCACGATGTCATGGGGGGGGGCCATGATCAGTCAGATCTCCAGAGACTCAAGTGATTATGGGAAAGTGCTGAGGGAAATGCTGAAACATTGAATCAGAGATGCTCAACTCAATTAAGTATCAAAAGACCTTTGCAGCAAATTTTATAGAAGGATTCAAGGCCTTTCCCTTATGAAATCCAATTAGTGCAGGCTAGTGGATTGAGAAACTAACTAGAATTCTTGCATACTCTCTTGTATGTTGCAGCTGAAGATAATGCTTTAGTGTTGAAATTGATAAAATGAAGTGTTTTTATTTGCAAGGATTTCTTAATAAATAGAATTGCAGGTTTTAGGGTACTGATAACCCCAGAGTAACCTTTGATAAATGCATCCAGGCCAAGTCTCTGTAAGGCATGGAATTTCTGCTCAAACAATTATGTCACAAATATCAGCCAGTCAGTCATCAACAGTCAAAAAGTGTTAATGGAGAATGTTACGGAATGATAATCTGTGATTGTTTGGAACCTTTTTTCTTTTTGGATTATCTAAAAGAACATGTGCTTGTTAATTTGATGCGAGTTGTGATTTGTTATTCACAAAACACTGATTCACTAACAGACAACATTCAGAAAGGAATTAATTAACACCAGAGATATTGACCAAAGTTGTGGAGAGTCTCGTCGATAGAGCAGAAACTGGTCAAATTAATGATGGCAGACATTTAAAGATTGTAAGTTTTTATAAATTATATGTGATAAAAGGATTTCTAAGAAACACAAAATAAATTGTCAGGTATTATTTTCACTTAAAACGTTAGTCATTTTAAATAGGTAAGGGATTTTGGGGACACTGTCTACTTTAGATGACATTTCAACCAATCACAATTCAGTATCTCTTTTCAAGTTGCATTCAAACCCACAATTTTCAGGTAAACTTTTTTTTTTTTATGTGAAGAACTGATTTGCTCTTTCACATATTGGGTGTGAAGATTTCTTCATCTTCTTCAGTGTGGCCCCTTGGCCCTCCTTCACAATATTCACATTAACAGCTGAGCTGGCAAACCTCAGTTAATGTGAGTATTTTATTAGGTGTCAGTATAGGTACTAGATTTAAAGAGGAATTAGATAAATATTTGAAAGTAGATAAAATATATAACTAGGAAGCCATTGTTTTGTCTCATTTTTATTTTCTTATTTATTTCTTTTTGGCAATAGATGTTACATAAGCTTTTCTTCCTCACATTGTTTTGCCCTGTTTTATACTATTACCTCACTTTAAACACGTTAACTCTATGAGAAAATAATATACAAGAAGACATGTAATGCATTTGTATATGAACACATTTTTTATGGCTGTATTTTAATTCTCCAATTTAAAAAAATATATGATTGTGGATCAGAACCAAAGACCATGTTAGAAGAATATTAAAAATTCACATTTGCGTAATTCTAATAGATATTTAAATTAAATATTTTTGCTGCACAGGGTCAACTGGTATGGCAGCTGTGGTGTTAAAAGTAATTAATTGTGAATTTTAGTTTTCTTTCAGTGTAGTTTTTTACTTTTGATTTGCATGAATTGGAATTGGAAGAGTATGACTCTAAAAAATAAGTTTCTTATTATTGGGTGTAAAAAGCATGCATGTCATGGAATTTTAAATTGTAACTCTGTAATTTGGAAAACTGCTGATATTTTGTTGTAGTTGCCCTACTATTTCCATTTTGACCAACACTTTTGAGTGCAGCTTTTTGACCAACACTTTTGTGTTGGTCAAAAAGCTGCACTCCAGATAACTTGATATCTATAATAAATTTAATTATTGTTCAGTGGCATTTGTTGCTCCAAGTGACCTTTGGTTCTTTAGTTGTGCCAAATTTCTAATCCACCTGTGTGACCAGTGAAAGATTAAAGAACGAGTAGGCCAATTGCAATTTCCAAAAAAAAAAAAAAAAAACTATCTTCAGAGCAAAAGTTGCAAATTCTTAAGGAAATTGATCCACTGATTCCAGAAATACAAAAATTTTCTCTTTCACATCTCCATTGAGATATATTAAAATTTTAGTAATTAACGAATGACCAAATTCAAATATTCAGTAATACATATGCTATTATAAAAATTAGTCTTATTCATTTTAAAATACTTTAATCAAGCATATAATGTACTACCTATATTCTATTTCCTTAGAAATGTTTGCCATTCAGATGTTTTTCTTATTGTCCATTTTGTTTTCCCTCTTAAAAAACCAGCAGTAATCTGCCATCATGGCAGCATACCAGCGACCTTAGTACTGCTTTACTGTTGTGGATATGTCCTGAAGGAAGCATTCCCCTTGCTCATCACTTACATCTCCCAAATTTTGAGGGGGAAAAACTTTATAACATTGCTGTAAAGTTACTTCTTTCTTTCTTCCAAGGAATCCAGTCGTAACTGCTTTATACAACTGCCAAGCTGCCACTTCAGTATCTTGTAGCTTTGTTTAAAATACAGGCAACTCTTGGTTTATGAATGTTCGATTTACGAACATTTGCTATAATGAACATCGCAATTCATTCAGAATTTCTTCAAGTTGCCAATAGATAGATTTCCTTATAAAATGAAATGCCAAATGTATAGTGAACATAATTGTGAGATTTAAACAAAACTGAACTGTTCTTGGTTAATAAAACTAATCTAGCCAGTAAAAAACATTGGTTTACATGCCACGCCATGTAGAATGTTTTCTTGTGGGAAAGAAATTGGTGATTCCCTATTATAATATAATAGGATCATCACTTGCTTTGATTAGGTTATCTTAGATGGTCAACCGTTGGTTCACTTATGGTCTAGGAAAGGGAAGTTTCTCCATCCCTTTCTCTTCCAGTCGCGAAGATACTTGAAACGGATAATAGCAGAACTGTGAACACACAGCAAAAAATGCACCCGACTGATCTTTCACGTCACACAATAACAAACGTGGTCAGTTGTTTTATAGACACAGTGAAGTGTAGTTCTGCATTTGGTGACTTAAAAATATATTTTTAAAAATTTAAGCAATTACGGGTCCAAAGTGAAATAGTGCTGGTGGTGATAGTGGTAGTAATAAAAGACATAGTATTAGTTTAGAAACTTTTTGAAGAAAAAAGAAACTAACTGTGCAGTCTTCTATAACAACATATTTTAAAAAAGTGGAAAACCCAGCTGTTTCTTCATTATCAGACACCCTTCCATCTACCTCATCTGCATCTAGCATCACTTATGTGGAAAATATTGAACTCTGATAAAGATATTGACGAGTAAAAGTTGAATATACAGGGTGTCTCAAAAATATTGGTACAAACGTTTAGGGGAGGTAGGTAACATCTAAAGGAATGTGAATTGCATAGGAACCCATAACCGGAAACGTCACGGGAAAGTAGTAGCAGAGGCACAAGAAGCAGAAATGACACAAGACAGTAATTGGTGGCAAACATTTATATTGACATAATATTAACAATGGAGTACAAGATGGATGCATTTCATGATGTTACAACAGATGCTCGAAGGTTCCACCAGAAGATGCGATGCATGCGTGACACCGACGCAGCATGGATTGGCAGACACGGTCGAACACACCTGGAGTTTCTTTGACAGTAGCAGCAGCGCAGACGAGTCTCGCCACGAGATCCATTTCTGTCTCCACAGGCGATTCATACACGATAGATTTGAGGGGCCCCCCCCCCACAGAAAGAAATCAAAGCTCAATAAATCAGGTGAGCGTGGGGGTCAGGCAACGGGTCCACCATGGCCAATCCATCGATGCCCAAAACGCCTGTTCAAATCATCACGAACAGACCTTCCATAATGGGCAGGCGCCCCGTCATGTTGAAACCAAATGTTGCGTCTCACATTTGCTGGAACATCGTCAAGTAACCCTGGTAGAACTTGTTCAAGAAAGATCTTATATTTAGCGGAGTTTATGCAGGATGGTAACAGGTATGGGCCGACTAAGCAGTCACCGACCATACCTGCCCACACATTTATTGCGAAGCGATGTTGTGCCGTATGGGGGCGCACACCGTGTGGGCCCTCTGCTAATCCATACACTAATGCATGTCTGCCAGTTCACAAGTTCATATATTGATGCCTGCTCTTCGTGCGGCAACTACTGCTTGTATGAGTAAACCAGAAATTTTCTCTCTCGTGAACTGATGAACAGCGCCCTGTACCGACTTACGGTGACGTTTCCGGTTATGGGTTCCTATGCGATTCACATTCCTTTTAGATGTTACCTACCTCCCTTAAACATTTGTACCAATATTTTTGAGACACCCTGTATATGTATGTACAGTACATATATTATGTTTGTACTCATTTCTTTATTTATATTTTGTAACTCTGTTTTTAATTAAAATTAACAAGTACGATATCTTTTTTTTTTTTTAAATTCTTTTCTTATTTTATTTTATGTTACATATCATATACGATAAACCATAATGCATACATACATTATAATAAAATGTATTGTATAGACCATTCGATGTTTAGTACATGGTTTTAATGCTTTAAAATGGCTGTAACGTATGCTATACTTATTGTAAAAGCTCAGGAATACAAGATACTTATAATGAACAACGTCTTTGAATGGAACTCGTTCGTAAACCAAGAGTTGCCTATATATCATCATTGAGGAGTTTCTTTATTTGGGGCCCAATGAAAAGTACTTTCAGTTTTTGCATTTGTTAAGGGCTTTAGCAAAATTCTTCATTAGCCCAAGTTTTATATGGAAGAACTTTTTTTGGTTCAACCAGTGGAACATATTTTATATTATTCTCCTTGGTAAAAATTCCTTTCTTTTCCTACTGTTGCACAATATAATATTTTTCTTTTGCATGACTATCCCAGCAACATAGAAAACAATGGTATTTTTTGAAAAATATAAATCCCAGATAGATTTGTATATATATTTTTATTTGTATTTCATATGTTTCTTTCAAGCCAACAGCATGAAGTGGAGGAACCAATGGGAATGCTTTTCCATTCTGCTGTAAAACTGCTTTTAAACTTAATGTTTGAGGCATCTAAATATACAGCATTCATGAAGATCGTGTTTGGTGCCCAGTTCCTTCAGAAGACCACTAATATCTGTATAGAAACGCGTACTGTTTTCCATAACAAAATATTTTGAAAAACTTTGTAGCATTTTTGATATACTAATTTTAGTTCCTGTTTCAAGCAACTTCCAGTATTGCAACCTAGAACTAGAGTTTTGCATACTCTTTATATAAGTTTAAATCATGAACTAAGTCATTTAATTCTTGCTTAATTAAGTGTGGCACATTATAATTTTCTGGTTGGTAATATAAATCTGTTTAAGTGGATGGCTCAGCAAAGTCTCAACACAAGAATTCTTGCTATATTTATCACTGCTTGGGTTATCCCATGATTTTTCAGGATCTGGTATAAGCAGGCAGTGGCATATCCAGACATCATTGTAGGGAGGGGGGGGGGGCATGGCAACGAGGCAAGCAGGTCTTCATTATGTGGAACAGCCCTTATTGCAAATAATGTGTTAAGATATTTGATGCCGTGCTTACTTTTTTCTGGATATCCCTGGTATTTTTGTCATGCAGAAATAGTAATTGTTGTAATAAATAAGTAAATGTCGTAGGAACGACAAAAGGCATACTTTTAATTTTCAGTTAACCACATCCTCAGATTTGTGGTGCAGGTGATATAACACATATGTGGAGTCGAAATTTTGTCCTGATCACCAATCTTACAAGCAAAGTATAAAGATTATTCATGTTTCGTAACACTGTAGATTTTCTTCTTCCAAAGTTTTTGTTTTAAACCATCCACATATGCAGCATAAATTGTCAGGGTGATTTCTGCTTTAATATTTTAATTATACAGTGCTAAGCACAACACAGAAGGAACAAGCAATATGCAATAGATACACAGATAAGCTGTACGCATACTCTTTAAGGTAAAATAGATAATGTTATCTACTGTTTTGAACATTTCTTTTAGTAATTTTTTCCCCGTCTAAAAAAACCCTTTCAGTCCCTTAGATGTTGTGTGACTGTCTCAGGGCTAGAATATTTCCCAAAGTTTGTCTATTACATTGTGGAATAGTCTGTGTAGTTGAATGGTGGTACATGCATTTGAGATGACTGTGGTAGGTGCCCACATGACTGCTAAATGTGATTGATGATATTATTCTTTTCAAAATAGTTTAGTTATAAAATCCTCTGGTGAATGTGGTTTTATCAGAGTATAAACAGAATATTTTTTAAATGTTGATATTAAGTATGAATAGATAAATTAAAATCAAATGAAACTTTATGAAAAATACAGGCATACCTCGGTTAACGTTACCTCTGATAACGAAGCTTCGATATAACGAAGTCGGCAATTTCAAGCCCCATTTAACATAAAAAAAAATATTCCAGTGTAATCACCTGAAATCTAAACAAACTGAAGAAATTACGGAAACCTTTGGGGCTTCTCGTGGTTGGTTCGAGAAATTTAAAAAAACGGGCCAGGATTCATAGTGTAAAATTAACAGGAGAAGCTGCAAATAAGTTTCCAGAAAAACTAAAGGAAATAATTGAACGTGAAAATTTTCCAAATTTGGTGTTCAATGTTGACGAAAGCGGTTTGTTCTGGAAACGGCTACCAACAAAAAGCTTCATTTCTATTGAAGAAAAATCAGCTGCTGGGTTCAAAGCAGCCAAAGACCGTTTAACGTTACTCTTTGGATCAAATGCCTCTGGCGATTATAAATTAAAATTGTTATTAGTTTACCATTCAGAAAATCCGAGGGCGTTAAAAGGTAACATAAAAATGAATTTACCTGTAATATGGAAAGCAAACAGAAAAGCGTGGGTTACCAAGGAGTTATTTACTGATTGGTTTGTTAACCACTTTTGTCCTGAAGTAAAACGGTATTGTCAAAAAAAAACAACTTTGAAGAAAAAGCTCTTTTGTTGTTAGACAATGCTCCGGGACATCCTACTGATCATAACACGTTGGACACATGCATTCCTGTCAAGTTGTGTTTCTTCCAGCAAACACAACTTCCCTGATTCAACCATTGGATCAGGGAGTAATAGCATCATTTAAAGCTTATAATCTGCGTCGAACATTAAGCAGTTTAACTGAACTAGACGATAAAGAGGAAATGACAGTTAAAACTTTTTGGAAAAACTAAACCATTAAAAACGCAATTGAAAGCATTGATAGTTCTTGGAAAGAAGTCACTAAGAAATGCTCAAATGGAGTTTGGCGCAAAATATGGCCAGAAGTTGTACTAGAAGAAGAAAATAACATCCAAGAAATTAGAAATGAAGTTATCCAGATGGCTCAATCAATAGGTTTCGAAAATGTCGATGAAGAGATGTTAGAAATTTATTGAATGCAGAAGATGATGGTTTTTCAGTGGAAGATTTAGAAAACCTTGTTAGCAACGAAGACAAAGATAATGAAGACGAAGTTAAAGTTCCTGCCGAAAAAGTGTTAACAACCAAAGATTTAAAAAGGTGCTTAAATGACATTGAAAACGTTTTAAATTTTTTTAGTGAAAATGATCCTGATTTAGGAAGAAGTGTTATTGTTACGATCAGTGTTAAATGCAATAACTCCGTATAGGCAATTGTTAAATGAAAGAGAAAAAAAGCATAAGCAATCAATTTTAAAATGTGATTTCACTTTGTATGTAAGTTGACTGTTTATTTAATAAAACTTTTCTTTGTTCGAAAAATAAGCTTTTCATTTTCTTTACGTAGGAACGTATCCCTATTCTGGCCATAGTATTTTTACCTCTGAAAACGAAGTTTCGCTTAACGAAGTAATTTCGTGGAACGCATCCTATTCGTTATTCGAGGTATGCCTGTATATAGTAATGAAATATTTGGACTTTCTAATAAGTCACTTATTTATTGCTGTTGGAGTGCTTTGCTTTACAAATTTGTATCTTGTAATAATTTTTTTCTTTCCATTTTTTTTCCCATAGTAGTTGATTCACTGTGAAAATGTCCATGATAAAGAACCATTGACTTGCTCTTTTTTTGACCTATGTAAAGCAATAAGTAAGTAAAAATGCATGTTAAATGGAATAGTGTTTGACATTTGTTTTGAAAAACCATAGCTAAGTATTTCTGATGGAAACTATAATTTGATGCAAAATCTGGTGACACTTTCAGTTATCAATGAATACTTCACTACATTGTAAAAGTTGGTTTGAATATTTGTGTAGATATATTTGGGGGGAGACCGCACATTGTCACTCCTCTTCTTCAGTGGAATGGGGTGGAATAGCAGGAGCTAAGAAATGAATATCACTTAATAATATTCTGTGCTTAATAATAATCCTAAACAAAACAAATAAAATTGTTGCACCCTGAAAAATATAAAAATGCAGTGAGCCAGTTGTAGGGACAAATGGAACTGTCAGAGTGTGGGATCACAAAGTCATTATATGGGCAGTTTTTTTTTCAGTAAATGGCTTCTCTTATTCTTGCAACTCTTTTTAGTGATAGCTTGAGAATATTGTGATTTTGGGCAATTTGTCATTGGTGATTATCAGGATGCTGAAATCTCTAGGAATTTTGTAATTTGTAGATACAGTCAGTCCTTGTATAACACGTGTTTACACTACACGAATTGGATCATACATGATTTATAAATAGGGTAACAATATCTTATATAACACGAACCGAATTCGCTTATGCACGATTCGCCTTTGTGTTTACAAGAAATGGCAGTTGAACGCAGAATCACCCCAACCGAACGCAACACGATAGGAATGAAGAGAAGATTCTGAAAATGTATTTATGTTTTTTATATCAGTGAAGGGGAAACACATTTCACCATAATAACGTAAAAGCCAACACAATTCCAGCTATCGGTATAATCGCAAATGCAATTAGATCGAGTTTATTACCAGTTTATAACAGATTCCAACTAGCAGAAACGCAACTGGAAATTATTTTTATTGTTTTATGATAGTAACCTCTAGAAATGTGCTTTAGTAAAATGTGAGGTGTTAATAGTGTATCTCTGCCTTTACGGTGTTGTTTATTCAGTTGCTACACGCACACAGCTTTGTTTATGTGTATCAAGCGTGCCTCCTCGTTTTATAATTGTGCCTTATTCCCTAAAAATGAGTAAAATACTTAAAAGGTGTGAAAAGGAAGCGTCCAGGTGAAGACACTGCAGATTCAAAGAGAAAAAGAAAAGCAATATTGATAAACAGAGGCAGACTGGGTCAAAAATTCTTACCCGTGAAATTTATAGTGGCCTCATACTAGCATTTATGGCCAAAATCACACCGGCCTCCGGTAAGGCTAATGGCCAGTCCTCCTCTGTCGATAGAGAAAAAATATGAAATTGTGAAACGCTTTGAGCGAAATGAAAGACCATGTGATATTGCACGTGCTACAGACCTAAATGAGGCAGTGCTGAGAATTACAAAGAATGCAGAGAAAATAAAAACAACTTTCATAGCAGGAACAACTCAAAGTGTAATTAAATCCATTAGATTAAGAATTAGAAGAGATGGAACGGCTGTCATCTGTTTGGATAGAAAATCAAACAAAAAACAAGTTTGCTTATGACAGAAGCAAAAGCATTAACAATATTTTATTACGTAATAGTCATAATAAAATAGTTACATATTTTATTACGATTATTTATTGTGTTTGGTAATGTTTTGGTTACAAATGTGTGTTCAATCGTGGGTGGTCGGCACCTAACCCTATTTTTCCCATAGGGCCTGTTGTTTATATTGCACGATTTTGCATTGCACGAGGGTTTCTAGGAACACAACTATCGTGCTATATGAGGACGGACTGTATACTGCTTGCATATTTATTATTTATTATTTTTTTTTTTACACTCATAAGAATGTGACAAAATTCTGGATCAGCTATTTTCTTTCATTCAAATTGTTTACTGGTCTTGGAAAGAAATCTGAACTACTGAACCTTGCCAGCCTATTGGCATGTACACATCCCACAGGTGGTTACAATTTAGAACATATGAAACTGTAAACAAATAATTTTTTTAAAAACCTGACTGTGTTTGAGCTGCTTTTTTTAGTATTCACCTCTTTAATCTTTTCTCAGTGTTAAGTTACATAAGTTGATATTATTGATGTGAAAAGGTATCAAGTTCTCACATGCGGTACTGTCGACTACTTCTTGGTGTTAACTGTTTTTTTTTTTTTTTCATGATAAGTGATATTTGGAATGTGAAAAGCATGTTTAAAATTCTATAAAATGTCTTCTCATTCATTGTTGATATCCTCAGACACCATCACCATTGGAGAGTTGGAAATTGAAGTATACTACTGGTTAATGATCCTTGATTCAAAGATTGAAACAGATTAAGTGTGGCTCGTGTCAAGACAGAGATTCAAGCATATTCCAGACTTAAATATTCTTTTTTGTGTGCCTTTTATCTGTTGAAACCAGACTTGTCAGAGATAGTCTGGCTATCAGAGATATTCAGAATACAAACTTAAGTTTAATAATGTGTGGTTTTTCAAATAACATTCATTGTTATTTCTGTAAGTTAACTTTTTCATTATTACTTTTATTATTTTTATATAATATATAAACCCATACCTACAGAATTTATCTGAACAAATTTTGATCAATGGTCCAAGGGGAAGGAAATTTAAAAGCCTTTAGCTTTTTTATAAAGAAAAATGTTTTGTCTCCAGGACCATTGTTGGTAAAAGGAACACCAATTTCTGCTAAATTAATGCAGTATACTTTGCTGAATTGTAGCATAACCCTAATGCTACAATTAGGATTATATTCAGCAAGTTGTGATTCTACTAAGATATCCTATTATTAAAAATAAAATAAATCATAAACATTGTATATTGGCAGATTGATGCACTAAATAGGAAACCTGGTATGCTCAGTTGTTCACAGAAAGAAGCTATGCCTGACATGTACAATAATTCTATAATTTTCATAGCTTGAGGCTTTCCCCTAGATTTTCTAAATCACAAGTATGTGATTTGATTTTTATTATTATCAAATAAAATCATAAATTCATGATTTTATTTTATTTTGAATATATATCTTGGTACTCAGCCAGCAGAATTCCATTTTGCCAAGTATAACCCTAATTGTAGCATTAATTTTCTGCATTTGTTTTATGGTAATAAGTATTCCATTTTTTTCCTGCAGTAGTCCTTTAACTTTTATTTTTTTATTTTAAGATATCCCACATCTTGAAATAAAAATTAAACATTTTTAAGTTTCTTTACATATGATTATCTTTCATATATTAGCATTATATGATGCAAGAAAGCAAGCTTATACAGCATCAGAAAAAAAAAAAAAAAAAAACCCTTTCCATTTTCTCCAAAACTCTTTTAGTTCTTTGTTGAATTTATTTAAGCTATCAACTTCCGTAACGGCAGATGGAAGTCTGTTCAAGCAATCAAGCACTTTCTGGCTGACCATAATTCCTTGAAGCCAAAATGGGATGGGGACAATGAAAACAGAATGATGTACAAGCTGATGCTTTGAACCGAGGCGTCTCCGTAGCCAGGTGGGAAGGAGCAGCAGTGCGTAGCACACGCTTCTTGATTAGACCGGGGTTCGAGCCCGTCACCACAAAATATGGAGAATGCGGAAAGGTCAGGCACCACATATCCCGGAGCAATATGGCCTTAGTTGCTAATGCTCCTAAAAACCAAATAACAACAACAGCTTTGAACCGAATTAAAAGTTTTCTTAGCATCCTTATGTTTCTGGCTACGTAATGTTGGTTAATATCACTCTTACCATCATGAGTAACAGAAAAATGAACATTACAATGTTGACAAACCACTTTTGGTTTATAACTGTACCAATTGTCCAGTTTAATAAATTTGAATTCTTTTTGAAGGTCTTTGTTAAATGTGCAATTTCTCCTTTTTGACATTTTAAATTTGAGGCTTAAAACTTAAAATTATAAAATAAAAATTTTCAAGTGCGTGTATGCGACAAGCACACAGAACAAATGCCGACTGTAGACTACTGATCAACTACTGACATGCAACACATTGTTGAACTGATGTTAAAGGCCTATGACAAAAATCGTTGGTCTCTTTCAGTTGTGGTGTTAACCACCGGCAGATGGAATTCTTGGCATTCGATCGATGTGCTTCTACCTGTGGTTACACGAATGACTGCTACCTATGATAGCAGCCATCCTACGATATAATCACGATTATAGGTTATGTTGCACCGATATTTAAGCAATTTTTAAACTTTTTTTTTTTTTTAAATAGGGGACAAATATGATATTTTTACTAAAACGACAGAACAGCTGAGACATAGCAAAAAAAAAAAGGCACTGTCCTGTTGAAAGCTGTCAGCCTAGCTAAAGGCAAATTTCCACACATTAATTCTGCAAATGTCTTTCTTCAATTTGAATTTATGCCCTCTTAAGGGCATAATCTAAGCAAGAGGAAGAATCTCATCAGCATTGAGCTTGCTCAAACCATTCAATCTTATTCACCTCAATCATATCACCTTGCAGCTGCCAAGTCTCTATACTCTGCAGTTTGCATAACTTAAGCCTTTCTTGGTAAGAGCACTCCTTTGTTCTGTTTACCAATCTCATTGCCCTTCTCTGTACTCATTCCAGCAGCTCTACATCCTTCCTAAAATGAGGCCTCCAGACCTGTATCAGTACTCGAGGTGTGGCCTGACCATTGTGTTATACAAAGGGATAATCACCTCCTTATCCCTGCTAGCAAAGTTCTTGTATATCATTGAAAAAACCCCATGAGCTGCTATGGCAGCCTGTCTGCCTTGCTTAGAGAACTTCATATCTGACTACACAATTACCCCCCCCCCCGGTCTTTTTCATTCTCCACTATCCTGAGTGTAGCACCACAGTTGGTATGTTACTCGGGAGTTACTGCTACCCATATGCAGTACTTTGCATTTGTCATTGTTAAACTTCAGTTGCCACTTCTCAGCCCATCTTTCCCAGCTTTCTAGATCCCTTTGCAGCAGCATACTGTCATTACTGTCATTAACAACACTGCCAACCTTTGTATTATATACAAACTTTGGGGAGTTGTTAGTCAAAATTTGGAAGATGTGATAATTAATGAAACAAGTGTCATCCTTTTTTAAATTACATGCATTGCAAATTTATTCAAAATTAAGAACAAAAAAATACAGTCTGCATTTGTTTTTGCAAAATTTGCAGGCACAGGTGCAAGAATCTCTACTTCTTTATAGTGAATTGTTTCTGCAATTTCCAGACATTATTCTACACTCAGGGTAGTGGAGGATTAAAGAGACCTGGGGAGTAATTTTGCAGTCAGATATGAAGTTTTCTGAGCAGTGCAGACAGGATGCCAGAGTAGGTCATGGGGGGTCTTGTCTGATCTACAGGAATTTTGTGAGCAGGGATAAGGAGGTGATTGTCCCATTGTATAAGGCAATGATCAGGCCACACCTTGAGTACCGTGTACAGGTACTCAAGGTGTGATTTTTGTTTTAAAGGTTTAAAAAATATAGCAACAAGGATACTCTTTTAAAGAGAAATAGAAAGTTGGTACACAACTGCCCTCAATTTAGGAAGGATGTAGAGTTGCTAGAATGAGTACAGAGAAGGGGAACAAAGGTGTGCCTTACGAAGAAAGGCTTAAATACTGCAAATTGCATCTGGAGACCAGGCACCTGCGATGCGATATGATTGAGGTATATAAGGTCTTGAATGGATTGAGCAGGCTTAATGGTAATAGAATTCTTCCTCTTGCTCAAATTGCAAACCTGAGGTTAACTGAAATTGAGGAAAGACAGTTGTTGAATAGATGTGTGGAAATTTTCCTTTAGTCAGCGGATAGTTGTTTGCTGGAACAAACTTCTATCTGTTGTTGCGGAAGTTGATAGCTTAAATAAATTCAAGACAGAACTAGACAAACATTTGGAATGAATGAATGGATGGGTGAAATGGGAAGGTTTTTTTTTTTTTTTAGCTGATGCTGTATAAGCTAGATTTCTTGCATCATATGCCTC
The DNA here is from genome assembly GCF_048544385.1 of Mastigoproctus giganteus. Classification (NCBI taxonomy): domain Eukaryota; kingdom Metazoa; phylum Arthropoda; class Arachnida; order Uropygi; family Thelyphonidae; genus Mastigoproctus; species Mastigoproctus giganteus. The sequence continues at coordinate 218,994,233 of NC_143579.1, read as the reverse complement.
TACTAATGCTAATGTTATAAAAATTTGATCAATGGCATAAGAGAATTTTAGATGCTAGAATACTGTAGTGTATCTATTTCAGGTGATTAGGATCAATGTGATTGACAGAAAAATGCCACATGATGGAGAAAGGAAATGTTTGTTTTGGTAATTAAAATTTTTATGTGTGTGTCCTTTATCCCCATGTTTTATTTCTCTAAGTTTTTATGCATTAATTTTAACAGAAATAATTTTTTATTAAATAAATACATATATAAATTTGGTACACATTGTTTTTTAATTTTATTTCCCAACTTGGTCCTGTGCATTTTACAGAGGAATCATAAACCCATTTAATATTTGTAAGCTCTGATTCATACTATTGAATCAAAGCACTAAACCCATTTAATGAAATAAAAAGCTTTTTCTCTTTTACTGCATATGGGCCTGGTAAACTCAGTGTGCATAGTTGTACTAAGCTTATCTTCTCATTTTAGATTTAGAAAATTTTTTTATTGCTTCCTTAGTGATCACTGCAGATTCGCCAGTTGTGTACCAACTTTCTATTTCTCTTTAAAAGAGTATCCTTGTTGCTATATTTTTTAAAACTTTAAAAGAACAAATCACAAGGTGTTTTGTAACATGTGGGCTGTACTTTCAGGATTGAATGCAGGACCTTAAAACAATGAAAAAAAGTTTATATAAACGTGTGTCCCATTATGTGAATAGTTATGGAGCTGCCTGTTTGAATTGGGAAAAATGTCTACGGCATTTTCAATGGTAAAATTAAAATAAATAAGAATAAGCAAACATCTACCTAGTATGAATAAACATTTTACCAGGTAAGTGCCTTGTAAAACTGCTTATTCTTATTTATTATTTTATTTTTTGATATTTGAATAAAAAAAAAAAAACACAGTGGTTGTATGTGATGTTCACTCTTCAGTATATGTGTTTAGCTGTATAGAATAATTATGAGTAGTTATGTGTTGCATTTCCTCATGCTACAACTATTATGTTTCCCCATAAGTAAAATAAGTTTGCATTCATTTTACTGATTCCATTACATTTTTAAACTAAACTGAGGATGGGAACAACTTTTCCATTGAGAAAAGCATTAATATTTAGGGCCCGATGTTCACTGGGACTTTTTTGCTTATTTTAGTTTGTACTTTTCACCTTTAAATTATTGACCATTTTTGAAACACCCTGTATAATTAGCAGTTTGTGGGTTAAAAAGTGTACTATTTCTTGTTAAAGGTTCTTGAAAGATATTATGAAACAGGGCTTGATAAATTTTGTGCATTTTAATATCAAATTAAAAAAAAAAAAAAAAAAAAAGCCTGAACCTGAATATAAATGAGATAAACTTTGGCATTTTTTGAAACACCCTGTGTATATACGTATATATATGCACCGGGTGTTTCAAAAGTGATGGTCAATAATTTAAAGGTGAACTGTACAGACTACAATATGCAAAAAGAGCCTAGTAAACATGGATTATTAAGTGAATCGTTTTCGAGATATTGAACATTTCCAGTTGGGATTCACCACTGACTTGTTTGTTTAGGTTAGGTTATGCTTATTTTCTTCCTTTCCCCTCTCTCAATGCTCTGAGCTGTAGCAGGCATACTAGTACTTGTCAAAGGATAGTCAACATGGAAAGAGGTTACAGCAACGAAGAGTATGTGGACAGGCACTTAATGTATGGTAAAGCCAACGGCAGGGCACGCGAGGCTGCACGTTTGTACCAAGAAGCATTTCCCCGCTCAAGGCAGCCCAACAAGCGTACATTCATCAGGGTACATCAACACCTTAGAGAACATGGGCACTTTGCACATGGAGTACGAGCAGGTAGGCCCAGAAGCATAACACGTGATGTTGAGAAAAGGGTGTTAGAAAGAACATCTGTAAAATCCATAACATAATACATTTTTAATTTTTGGTTTCAACTTGTGCTGAAACCAAAAATTAAAAATGTATTATGTTATGTTTACCTAGCTGCCTCAATTTTTAATTGAGGTAGCTCTAACGTATAATTATAGAAACAGTAATACGCTTCACTGTTTCTATTAGATTTAATTTAATTTATTGATCTTATTAATTTTAAATATCATGCCCCAAACTAGAGCAGCAAAGCAACGGGCACAAAGTGGCAGGAGTGCTGTGACTCGGGGGGAGAATTGAGGGGGGGCGATTCTCCAACGCATCACAGCCTAAAAAAATGTGCAACTTGTGAAATGTTTGCCGAACTATCTGGAACAGAACATGATATTGCCATGGGGGATGTCTTTGTGTGTGCGCGATGTAAGGAGTGTAAGGAAATCAGGCGACAACTCAGCGTTGTTATGGGCCTATATGAGAGTTTGAAGGACAGGGTGGATGCCCTCGAAAGATCTAAATTAAGGGGCCCATCAGGCTCTCAGCTGCCCACATCAACGCCAGAGCTTGCACTTGGTCATCACGCAACACAGCGGCAACCCCCCAAGGCAGATTGCGCTGGTCCCAAAGGAACTAGTAGTTGTTGGTGACTCTATTGTCAGGGAAACGGGGAACATCCTTTGTAAAAAGAATAGGTGGAACAGGACCAGGGTTAGTCTGCTAGGGGCAAAGGTTCATGACGTTGTAGAGCAGATATCATCTTTTAGGGGCACAAAAGGTGATATAGTTGTACACGTTGGCACTAATGATATTAAGAGTAGGAGACCAGCAGAATTACTTAACAAGTACAGGTCACTGATGAAAAAAAGCTGTGAATTAGGGTTGAATTTGAAAGTGTCTGCAATTCTGCCCAGACACGATAGGAGGGAGTATATGATGAGAGCCTTGTCGATCAATTCGTCCCTGGAAAGATTGTGCAAGGCTCAAGGGATAGAATTTTTTTCAGCCTGGACTGTACTTGTTAACAGGAGAGACTGCTTCTACAGGGATGGGATACACTTAAATAGAAAGGGTGCAAGAATATTTGCTGATGCTATCGAGGCAGTGTTAGGTGGGTTGGAAAACTGATAGCTTGGGGGGATACAAGGACAAATAGTTTAACAGTAGCCGTAGGCAGAGGTGAAGGTGATTCTTGCACAACTTCTATTAGAATAAGTAGCGACCTGGAGCGAGGGGTGTTGCGGGTTTCAGGGACGGATGTCAGTCATCGTGAAACAGGTGGGTAAATGGGATGTGTTAGAGTGGCTGGGAATAGGAATAGGTGCATGTATACCAATGCTAGAAGTATAGTAAATAAATTTGATGAATTTGAAGTGTTGGTCAAGACATCAAAGGCGGATATTGTTGGGATATCAGAGACGTGGTGTCACACAGATATAAGGAATGCCGAACTGGAATTTGGGGAGTACAATGTGTACAGAAAGGATAGACAGGATAGGAAAGGAGGAGGTGTTATGCTGTTAATAAAGAAAAACATAAAATCAAATGAAGTGCATCCAGTTGATATAGATGAACAGTGCACTGTTGAGTCAGTTTGGTGTGACATAAGCACTGCGAAAGCAAAAATTAAAGTAGGAGTGTGTTATAGGCCTAATGACTTGAATGGGTACAATGAACAATTGTACAGAGAAATAGAGTGGGCTAGTAAATCGGAATGTCTTATAATGGGGGATTTTAACTTCCCAGATATTGACTAGAACTTATGGGTTGTTCACTCGCACTAGTAAGACTTTTGTGGATTTATTGAATGATTGTTTTCTGCAGCAGCATGTTCAAGAGGCAACTAGAGAGGGTAATACTCTTGATCTGGTTATCAGCAGTGATCACTTGTGTATTAGGAATTTGCAGATAAAAGAACCACTAGGTGGCAGTGATCACAGTGTACTGACGTGGGATTTACTTAAAGATTTAATTACCATCAGAGGTAAAGGAAAGGGTTTTTGCTTCCGTAAAGGCAAGTACAGTGGTCTCCGACAGTTTTTAAATTCTGTACAGTGGGATCAACTGACGATGTTACCAACAGTAAATTCTAAGTGGGAAGCATTCAAGGAATTAATCGTGGAAGTTACTAAAAGTTTCATACCTATTAAGAAATATTGTTTAAGGGTTAGGCCTAAATGGTTGTCAAATGAACTAATGAGACACGTAACAGAGAAGAAAAATGCATGGGATGCATATAAATTATCAAGCGACTCAGAAGCCTATGGCAGATATAAGTTAATCTGTAATCAGGTCACAAAGGAGGTTTGGCAGGCGAAGGCAGATTACGAGAAATCCTTGGCAAAAGATGCTAAGAAAAACAGCAAGGATTTCTTTACTTATATAAACTCTAAAAGGAAGGGGATGAATCTGATTGGTCCACTTGACATCGATGGTTCAACTGTTGATGATCCTGCTCAGATAGCAAACAAACTGAATGAGTATTTTGCATCTACATTCACACGTGAGGAATTATTAAGGTTTGAAAATGGCAGAAGGTTATCAAATTGTAGCAAGATACTTAATGATCTTGTAATAACTGAGAGCAAAGTGGAAGAGAAATTGTTGAACGTAAGAAAAGCACCTGGGGTGGATGGGATCTATCCAGTTATATTAAAGGAGGCGGCAAAGCAACTAAGCAAACCCTTAGCCATAATTATGAGAGCATCCTTGGACTCAGGGGAAGTACCCACGGACTGGAGATGTGCAAATGTATCCCCAATTCACAAAGGGGGATCGAAGGGTGACACGAGTAATTACAGACCAGTTAGTTTAACTTCTGTTCCGGGTAAAATAATGGAGTCACTGATTAAAGATGCATTGCAGGATCATCTAGACAAGACTGCTGCAGTAACTCAGACACAGCATGGGTTTGTTAAGGGAAAGTCTTGTCTGACAAATTTGATAGGATATTATGATGTGGTTACAAAGGAACTGGATGCGAAAAATAATTTTGATATCATATATTTGGATTTCAGGAAAGATTTTGACACTGTTGCGCATGGAAGACTATTGTACAAATTGGAGCAGAATGGTATTAAGGGTAAGTTGCTACAATGGATAAAAGGATGGTTACGTGCTAGAAGACAGAGGGTGGTAATCAATGGGTGCTGCTCTTCTTGGACTAATGTTATTAGTGGAGTCCCACAGGGTTCGGTGTTAGGTCCACTGTTGTTTTGTATATTTATCAATGATATTGATGAAGGTATATCAGGCTTAATGTCGAAGTTTGCAGATGATACAAAGGTTGGCAGGGTTGTTAATGACAGTAATGGCAGTGTGCTACTGCAACAGGATCTAGATAATTTGGGCAGATGGGCTAAGAAGTGGCAACTGAAGTTTAACCTTGACAAATGCAAAGTACTACATATGGGTAGAAGTAACCCCAGAGAAACGTACCAACTGTGTGGTACTACACTTAAGGTGGTAGAAAATGAAAAAGACCTGGGAGTAATTGTGCAGGCAGATATGAAGTTTTCTGACCAATGCAGACAGGCTGCCAGGGCAGGTCATGGGGTTTTGTCAATGATATATAGGAATTTTGCTAGCAGGGAAAAGGAGGTGATTATCCCTCTGTATAAGGCAATGGTCAGGCCACGGCTTGAGTACTGTGTACAGGTCTGGAGGCCTCATTTTAGGAAGGATGTAGATTTACTTGAGCATGTACAGAGAAGGGCAACAAGATTGGTGAGGGGAATGAAGGGATCCTCTTTCCAAGAGAGGCTTAAGTTCTGCAAATTGCAGTGGCTGGAGACTAGGCACCTGTGCGGTGATCTGATTGAGGTATATAAGGCCTTGAATGGGTTGAGCACGCTGAATTCTGATGGGATCCTTCCACTTGTTCAGATTACAAATCTAAGGGGCCATAAATTCAAATTACAAAAGGACAGATGTAGAATAGATGTGCGGAAATTTGCCTTTAGCCAGCGGGTGGTTAATTGCTGGAACAAATTTCCATCTGTCGTGGAAGTTGATAGGTTGAATAAATTAAGGAGGAACTGGACAGGCATTTGGAGGGAATGGTGTGATTTTTTTTTTTTTTTTTTTTTTTTTTTTTGGCTGATGCTGCATAAGCTCATACATTTGCTTTCTTGCATCACATGCCACCACCACCACCACCACTACTACTACTACTATTACTGCTCCCATAGTCATTGGTGGATCTGAACAGAAAATGTGCATTATCTTGAAAACGGTTCATTTGGGGCCCAATGTTCACTGGGACTTCTTTTCTTATTTTAGTTTGTACTTTTCACTTTTTAATTATTGACCACCATTTTTGAAACACCCTGTATAATTAGCAGTTTGTGGGTTAAAAAGTGTATTGTTTCTTGTTAAAGGTTCTTGAAAGATATTATGAAACAGGGTTTGACAAATTTCGTGCACCAGGCTATCACAATGCTTAAATATGCATTCTGGCACCTAGTATTTTCAATGATGACTGCATTTAACTGCAATTCAGTATTGCAATGAGGCTGAATTCTAGTTTCATGCATTTGTTTTGTGATTGCAGTGGTCTGTATATATATCTTGTAAGCAATTAATGCAGCTTCAACAAACCTGTATTAATTCCTTGCAATATCTGCATTATGGATGCTAAACTATGAGCATCACTCTGTTATGGCAGTATAGTCATATATGACAGTGCTACAACTACTCAGATTTATCTTTCATTATGGAAGCATGAAAAGGAAACAGGTACTTGAAATGAGATTTTTTTTTTTTTTTTTTTTTATGATAACCCCGAACGTGAAACCGTGCTTTCCAAACTTTTCTGATACCAATTCACCATGTACATGCCAAAAATAATTTTACACCCTTGCCCTTTTGGTTGTCTTATTTTTTAAGTTGATGGCAAATGCAGTGATTTTTTTCGGGCCAAAATGTGTAAACAAAAGTAAGAAAGTGGGATGCTATTCCTTGGGTAGTACTAAGCACAAACTTTAAACAAGACCATTGTAAACTGACTACATTAGTTATTAACTTTCAGAGAAAAAGAATGTGTAAAGATCTCACCAACTGTGAAGAAATGAAGAAATGAATTTGTCCAGAGTGCCAGCTGGGGAAAAAACATCATAAATTTTAAAAAATATATTATTCAGTACTGTAATTGTATTTTATTTACTCAGTTACATCAATATATGCCGACCTGGCTAGCCAGGTGGGTAAAGTGCCTGCCTGGCAACCCAAAGGTCGCGGGTTCGAATCCCACCTCGGGCTTGGATCGGAGTATTGCAAAAACCTTGGGAGGTTTTTGCAGTACTCTGATTATGGCCACAGAAGCCAATGCGCCAACAACTACCAAAAAAAAACAAAAAAAAACATCAATATATGTAGAGAAAGGAAGTCAGAGTGAAAACAATGCCAATATGATGCCAAAATTTGGCGACATGACACCCTTTGGGTCATCACACTCCAAGGTGTGATGACCATAGTTGCCTCTAATTTTTTTCTCAGTGTGTAGAACGAATATTTCTTTGCACACTACCTTACACTGTTGCGTGGCTGGTTACTTTACAGAAACAATTAATGATTATAATTATTTGTGTTAAGAATTTTATTCATTTATTTATTTACATGTGAATTGGAAAATACAATTTAATAACATAATTATAACTAGATTAAATAGATTTTACAAATATATAATTAGTTTTATGGAAACTATTCTTGACATTTTAATAAATTTAATAAACTATAGAGTAAACATTCATAAAATAATCTTTATATGCCTGCTATACATCCTTTATGTACAGTAGGGCAATGTGTTCTCTTATTGGCGATGGTTAGGAGGTACATTTTCTCCAAAAAAATAATTTCTTTGAATTGTTTGTCCTGTGGTTATTCCAAGTTTTCCTGCACATATGGTTCCAGATATTAAAGTATACCTTGTATTCCAATAATAGAAATATGCAAACCCCACATGAGAAAGCATCCCTTGCAGTCTGGGATCCAGGTGTGGCCATATTCAGCTGCATTCCAGAATGTAGTATGTACTCAAAAAATTTAATGTGCAGGACTTCCAAAATCATTGCACAGCTATGCAAGCATTCAGTTTAGATGGAACAACATCCATTTTCAAAAGCTCTGGTTTAAGATATTTCATTTGATAAATGAATTTTTTTCCCCCCTCTTTAAATAAAAAGTATACAGTAAATTACTGTTGTAACACTCCTGCTTATGGTGCTCTCCCACTTTTAATACTCTTTTCTTCTGGCCTCATGGTCATTCCTGTGAAGTGCCGTGTATTTTTTTAACTATTTGTAGTACTTCTGTTATAAGCACTTTGCCACTGACATCACTTTTTCTTTAAAAAAAAAAAAAAAAAAGAAATGAATAAATATGGATATAACCCTCTTTCCATTTGATTTTTTTGGTTTTGGGAAAGGAATGATAGATTAAATTCTAGGAATCATTTAGATGCAGTTTCTTTATTTCCTAGAAATTGGTGATACTTGTTTATTTTATTTTAACTCAAACCTTTGAAGATACAAAGGCCACTCTTTTCAACCCAATGACTATCCATTTATTGATGTAATCACATGCTCTCCTCAGCTTTTTTTTTTTTTTTTCCTTTTTTCATTCAACGTTGTTCACCTGCTTTCTTTGCTAGTATAATCAGACTTTTTTCTGTGTTTGAAATGGCATCAATAAATTTCATTAATAACAGCATTATTATTATTACATTTACTATGTTTATAATACTCAAGGTGTATGAAGCTTAATTTAATAAAATCTTTTTAAAATTTTTCATTATTTTTAATAGCATGTAAAAAAAAAAAAAGTTGAAGGCATTAAAAAAGAAGCATAGTATATTAAGTGTGTAGGGTTTCAACTTATCAACCATTGCTTCATAAACACGCAAAAAAAAAAAAAAAAAAAAATCAGTCGGACCTCTTCCGTATAGCGAAATTTTCTATGTAGCGAACTTTTTTGATTTCCCCTTGGTCATTACATTGAAAATAGTTTTTCTATAACGAAGACAATTTCCATATAATGAACTGATTTCAAGAGACCTGGGTCTGCATTGTTCGCACCTCTGGCTTTTAGGCAATAAAGCTGATGCTGTAGAAGGCACAAATTAAGAGCTAAAAGGATTAAGCATTAATCACTTTAGCTTTTAATAGTTAAAGGCTTTAATTCCACGAATTAAGAGCTAAAACATTTTACAATTTAATGGTGCCTGTAAAACCCTGCAGGAGGAAACTGGCCAACCATGGTGCGGGAAAGAAAAAGATGGAAGTGTGGGATAGGCCCTTTGCCCAGCAGTGGGTCAGCAGTGGCTAAAAAGAAGTAAAACCTATACAACTTAACTATGCCGAGAAGTCCCACTGGTCAGCTGTCCACAGCCATTGGCAAAGATTAAGGCATATTCCTGATGTGGGCATTGGCTCTGGTCAACCTATTTTCTACCGTAAGCATCCTATTAGAAAATTAGGAGAGAGTGATTTTCCTTTATCTTGGAAATTCATCTGTTGTTTCGAAGAAATGAGTCATCCACACTTTCACTAAATTTCACCTGGCTCTGTTTACATGGTAGCTACAAGTGGTCTCTAATTTTAGCTTTGTTTTACTGCTGTGCAAGTAACCTTACAGTGTCTAAGAGGAAATGATTTAGTGTAGTGTGAAAGTGTGGAAGTGCTTAATAATGTAGATTGCGGCATTAAAAAACAAAGAAATTGCTTTAAATTTTGATGTCCCTGCCAGTAGTGTGTCAACCATTCTGAAAAATCCTGTTTTGATTCTCAAACTGTTTGAGGAGACGGAACCCAGTCGGCAGTGTGCAAAATTATCTCAAAAGCATTTTCCCAAAAATGCTTTTGGGAAAATGTAGATGAAGCAGTTTTTAAGTGTATGAAGTTGATTTGAGACCAAAACATGCTGATATCAGGGCTATTAATATAAGAAAAGGCTATGGAGTATGCATCTTTTCTGGGGCACAAAACATTCCAAGCCAGTTCTGGTTGACTGGGAAAATTTAAAGAGTGTCATGGCTTACTCAAAAAACTTACTTCTGATGATGTTTGTTTGTTAGTTTTTTGTTATTTGGTTTTTAGGAGCATTAGCAACTAAGGCCATATTGCTCCGGGATATGCGGTGGTCATTCCATGACCTTCCCGCATCCTCCGTATTTGGTGGTGACGGGCTCGAACCCGGTCTAATCAAGAAGCGTGTGCTATGCACTGCTGCTCCTTCCCACCTGGCTATGGAGGCGCCGGATATTTCTGATGAAAGTGGAGTTGCAATCGAAGACTATACCCATTGGAAAGAAACAGTTTGAAAAAAATTTTGGACTAAGAGTCCAAAGACATATTCAACGTTGATGAAACATGTCTATTTTTTAAACGTTTGCCGAACAAGACACTGACTTTTAAAGGTGATAAATGTTTAGGTGGTAAAAATAGTAAGGAGAGAATTGCACTCTTGGTTGCCAATATGACTGGTAATGAAAAACTGAAGCTTTTGGTAATAGGCCAAAGTAAATAACCCCAGTGTTTCAAAGGAATAGTCTTTAGAATTGGACTACAACCACAACAAAAAACCTTGAATGACAAGTGAAATTTTTGAGTTGTGGATTTTAAATTTCAATAGAAAGATAATGAAAGAAAATAGAAAAATCGCGTTGATTGTCAACAACTGCCCTGCCCACCTTCACTCGGTAATTTCGAAACTTACAAGTGTGAAGCTTGTTTTCTTCCTTATGAATAATTCATCTTAACTGTAGCCAATGGACCAGGGCATTATCAAGAATTTGGAAATGCATTACTGAAGGCGCATACTGAAAAAAATTATACTGAGAATAGAAACCAACCAACCAACCAACCTATAGATTTGTGGATGTGCATATCAGAGTTGGCGAAAGTGTGGAGTCAAGATGTGATGGAAACAATGATTGAGAATTGTTTCACAAAAGGGTTTTGCTAAAATACAAATTAACAGAGATTGAGAGGGATGAACTACTAGAAGACATTGAGCAATCTTGGGAAGAGTTCCAAGCAAGGTTTGATCAGTGGAGAAATTGTTCTTGCTGAATTTTTAGGAGTTGATAATGAAGTCATAGTAGCTGAATATCCCAGTGACTCCAACATTTTGGAGCTTATATAAAGAACTAGTGACAATCGACGATGAGTTGAACGAAAATGAGGGCAATATTAATATAATAATAATACCTTCCAAACCCATGTTGGCAGCATTTGAAACTTTCCATTGAGGCCTTCAGTGGGAAAAAAATGTAACAGAAAATATATCTGAGTGTTTAAAGTTTAAACAAATGTGTACATTTTTATGAACGGTGTTCAGTAGAATCCAGTGTACAACAAAAAATAACCAAATATTTTACGACATAATTCTTAAAAGTGTACTAATAAATTGTGGGCATCGTGTAAGTTAGTAATTTCTTAATATGTATGTATTAATAAATTGTTTTAAAATGTTAGAAAATTTATTCATTCCCACTTCTTTCCGATCTTCTACTATATTTCTGAAGTTACTTTTTATTTTTATTTTTCATTGTTGAAAAGGTCATATTTCTTTATAACGAAATTTCTGTATAACGAATTTTTTCAAACGGAACGATCGATTTCGTTATATAGAGGTCCGACTGTATATCTACCAAAATGTTGACAAAATAGCCCTCAGTAGAAAGGGGGGGGGGGGGCTCGGCTCCTGATAATGCTTTCCTGAGTATTTTAGAGCTAGTTCCCTAGAAAGTGCTATAATGGGAGTTTACTGTATTATTCAGTCAATGAGAATTTGCAAAAGGGTAAAGAAGTTGTATACAGTATTTAAAAAAAAAAAACAAAAAAAAAAATAACAGAATATTATTCAAAAAGTAAATTACACAAAATTTACACAAAAAAAAGGGTTTGTGTATATTCTAGGATAACCAGAAGAGGGGTACATCAAAAACTGGAAAAGAATTAAAATCTATGTTTAAAATGGATGAACAGTATTCTGAAAAAAATAGCATAAAGCTACTTAGATAAATATTATATGACGAAGATTGACTAACTGAAGAATTTATTTTTATATGGGAAAGTAGAAATCGTTGGGAGGACGAGAACAATGAGGTTAGAGAATTGTCTTTAACATAACATTTATAAAAAGTAGATATGGCAAAGAGAGGTTAGGATTAGGTTTTTTGTGACAGTAATTTGAAAATGCACAAAAAGTGGGAAGGTGGATGTTAAAATGTCTATAGATTTCAGAAAAATCTATAGAAAAATCAGACATATGTTCTTGTTGCTGGATATGCTCATTCATGTAAAATTGTGGAATATGCCTGTTTGGAAAAAAATTAAATTATATAATAATGAATAATATTTCACAGTTGCCTTTATTTAAAAATAAATAAATAAATAATGGTGTACAGAGTGTATGGAGCCATATGCTTGTGTAGTATTTTTCTGATCATTATTTGAAATTTTATATTGAATTTAAAAAAAAATGTGGCTTCATATAATAGACTGAACTGGACTGATTTATTATTATTGGGCTGGTTAGGGTAGCAGATGTGGTTGCTGATGCATATTTCTTATGAAATCTATACATTGCTATAAATAATTCATGGCTATTCCAAACTTGTCACTGATATATTGACCACCATGAAAACAGTTACAATGAAGTTGTGAACTCCACTTACTAGAAAGTCACTATGTAGGATTATAAAAAGGAGACCATTTTTTAATTATTATTTTTATTTCAATTCTGGAGTCTAAGCTTTTCACGTGATGCCTTGATCTGAACAATCTTTTAAAGTACCCAAACAAAAAAATATATATATTATTTTTATAAACTCTTAGGCTTTGTATGTTGCCAAACTAGTTATTTTCAACTTATTTTTATATAGCTGCCCGGTACTATTAGAATTTTACAAAATGAACACGACAGAAAGAAAACATCCATTAGAAAATTCAAAAGAAAGACCTTACAAGAGGCTGTCTAAATCTGTTTCCAGAAATGTGAATTGTACATTTAATAAAACATATTGCAGTAAAGATTTCAAGGACTATTTTGCAGATGTATTTGCAACTAAAATAGCCAAGTGTCACGGTAAGTTTTTTTTTATAGAAAAAAAAAATTTACATAAGTTTTTTGTTGTCATTCAGTTAAAGGCATGATGTTTAAAACATATATAATACACAGTGGTGGACAAAAAAAACTGCATCGTCTTAAAAAAAGTAACACTTGTAGTGAAACGTATAAGATATTGTTTGATTGCAGTCATTTTGTTTGTTGCAAAGCAAAGGTAGTGTGTCTGATAACGCTTCTATTGCATCAGACAGTAATTGCAAGGTATTGCATCAGCTATTTTTATAAATACGGCGATGGCAGGGTATACACGCTCATTAGTATCCTGTTTTGCGGAGGTTTAAGCATGGCTCCATATGTTCAGTTGACACCAAGAAAAAAAAAGTTTAGCTGTTGCTGATCCAGAAAGGGCTTTCTACGCGTTCTGTCACTGATAAAATAGGCTGCCACCAGACAACAGTATCCCAGGTGCTGAAATTAAAGCATGAAACCGGTGAAGTGAAGAGAAGACCTGGATCAGGCCATAAGAGAGTGACTACACCTTCCCAAGATCGATATTTGAAATGACTATGCCTTCGTAATTGCCGTGCTAGTGCTCCTTATCTAAAACTGGACTTTGAGATGGCCATATCTAGGAAATAAACTCATACACCGACCATTGAATAAAATTTACTGTAACTAAAATTTTACAAATAGTATGAAAATAATATAAAATCAAAAACAAATTATTTACAATAAACTAATGATTGTATATTACGGAATACTAAAAACTGTAATAAAAGATCATTTACAATAAAATAAGCTAAAATATAAAATTAAAAGCGCTAAAAACCTGGAGCTTTCGAGAGCATCAGCTCTCTTCTTCAATAGTAATATGACTTCCTGCATGAGCGTATGAGTTTATTTCCTAGATATGAGTTTTCCCGACCTCAGAGGCCTCTTTCAGGATACTTTGAGATGGCCTCTGGTTGTTGAAACAAGTGCACGAACTATCCAAAGATAGCTTTTGGAATGTGGTCTGCATGCCTATTGGTCCAAGAAGAAGCCTTTGTTGACCCAACAAATGAGGAAGAAGTGACTTGCTTGGGCTAAAGAGCAACTGGACACCGTCATCTTTTCTGATGAACTATTTCGAAATTCAACCTGCATGGCTTGGATGGGAAGTGATATGTCGGAAGATGAAAATCGAAGGCATACCATCCTGACTGCATAACACCAATTGTAAAGTTCCCTGCCAGTCAGATGGTCTGGGATGCATAACAAAAGGGGTGGGGCGAATTAAGTTTATTAATGGAACGGTGAATGCAGAAACCTACACTGCTATCTTGGAGGAGTGCCTGAAACCCGTTATTAGGGATCACCATACAGATGTCCAAAACTACATTTTTCAGCAGGACTTAGCACCTTGCCACACAACAAAATTGGTAGGTTTTATGCTATTTAGATTTAATGATGAGTTTGTCTTGTCTCACAAGGCTTAAAACATACAAACTGGCGCCTCCGTAGCTAGGTGGGCAGGAGCAGCAGTGCGTAGAACATGCTTCTTGATTAGACTGGGGTTCGAGCCCGTGCCCACCAAATATGGAGGATGCGGAAAGGTCAGGGAATGACCACCGCATATCTCCGGAGCAATATGGCCTTAGTTGCTAATGCTCCTAAAAAAAAAAAAAAAAAACGAAATAACATACACCAATGTTTTCCCTCATTTTTCTCCCTTAAGGTGCAGTCATACCTCAGAAATGCTGGCATTACAGTGTTGGACTAGCCCAGCAATTTGCAGGTTTGAACTCTATTGAAAATTTCTGGTATATAATGTCGTCTAAAATTGCTCAAAAGAAGCCAAGTAAGATTCAGCTGCAGGAGAGCATTGTAAGGGTGTATCATGAAATTCCGTAGTCGAGTGGTCAGGAGCGGGAGTGCAGTAGCACACGCTCTTTGAGGAGACCAGGGATCGACTGTATTCAGGGACTGTTGAATACGGTCGATCTGCCAACCCACACCAGACCAGCATGGCAGATTATGCCACGCTGGTTTTTTTTTATGGTCCATTTCCCTCAGCATGAATTGTTGAGGAGGCTTCCATCCTGCAGTGGGTTGATAATGGCTGCACTTTTACCTTTTTTTTTTTTTTTTTTAACCACGAAATTGGGCAACTGTATATCCAGAAGTTGATTAACTCTATGCCAGATAGTTGCAAGGCTGTAATTGCAGCTTGAGGAGAAACAAAATATTGAGGACTTATTTTGCTGATTTACAGTACATAATACTACAGTAAAATCTCGTTAATACAAACTCGGTTTATACAAAGCACTCGTTTATATGAAGCACATACCATTCCCCTGCGAAAGGATAGGCTTTTCTATGTAAATATATTCATTTATTACAAAATTCGGTTAATATGTATTACAAAGTTCTTTTTCACCCCATGAGAACTAAATATTGTCATTTTGTATGTTTAATACAAATCTTTGCAGAGCGATCCAATTATTGCCACAGGCCACCTAGCTCCCTACTTCCCGAAGGATGGCACTGACTCGTTAGAAATTAGTTTTGTGTAAACAAAAGCAGTTTATGGTAGCTACAATGTCAAGTGCATTCCGAAAAACATCTTTCTGAAGGATAAGTTGTTAAATTAACAAAAGAATAAAAAGTTTTTCTAAATTGTTTACATGCACTCCCTCGCTCTCCATGGGAATAAGGTCAGTTGCAATTGTTACCCCAGTACAAAGGGTCTTTTGCTACCATATACAGCAATCTATTTTTTGTGCCATTTTATCTGAGCTGATGTCTTTTTTGGAACTTATGTATTTAAATTAATTTAAAAGTTGTTTATATTAAATCTTATCTAGCAGTGTTATGGTGACAAAAGGTAGACAGACAGAATTAAGCCTGGAAATTAAACTAAACATAATACAAGAGGCTGATAGGATGGAAAGAAGCAAAACGGACATTGCAGAGGAATGCAGCATCCCTCTACCTACTTTATCTACAATACTGAAAAACTGAAAAAGACTTGAAGAAGTGTGGGACACTGGAGCAGCGATAAAAAAACAGGAAACAAATTCGTGGTGCAAAACATGAGGAGCTTGAAACAAAACTTTGAGTGGTACCAAAAAATTCGTGCATCTAATTTGCCAATATCATGTCGGATTTTGCAAAAAAAGGAAAATTATCTAGCTCAGCAACATGGGATTAGCAACTTCAAATGCAGCAGTAGCTGGCCCCAAAGATTTAAAAACAGGAATAACTTGGTTTCGCGAAATGTTTGTGGCGAGTCTGGATTAGTTGACAAAGAAAAGGCTACAGACTGGTTTTGTTCTGTACAGTCCATCCTTGAAAAATATGAGGCAAAGGATATTTTTAATCTTGATGAGACAGGTTTATTTTATAATTTGCTGCCAAACAAAACATTTGCTGTTCGAGGAGAGCCTTGTCATGGTGGAAAATTAAGTAAACAAAGACTCACTGTTCTGTTATGCTGCAATTCAGATGGCAGTACAAAACTACGCCCATTTGTGATTGGTAAGTTTTTCAAGCCAAGGTGTTTTAAAGCAGTTAACCAACTTCCCTGTGATTATGAGGCCAATAGAAATGCTTGGCTTATGGTCAAAATTTTTCAGTCTTGGTTATCAAAATTGGACAGAACAATGGCTTCAGAAAAAAGGAACATTCTGATGATTCTAGACCGTTGTACAGCACATTCTGCCAAGACACTTGAGTTGACAAATATATGGCTGCTGTTTTTAACCCACAATATACCACCAGTTTAATGCAGCCACTGGACCAAGTGATTATTTTAACCTCAAGAGAGCATATAGAGCCTGCCTGATAAGGTACTTGATCCAAAACATAGAAGGATGGAACAATTTGCAGCCAAATTGGAATGTCTTGGATGCTATCCGTAATCTTGTTATTGCTTGGGAAAGTATTACGTCAAGTGTAATAATCAACTGCTTCAGAAAGAGTGGCTTTGGAGAGAACATCATCAACAAACATGGTCCAGCAGGAGAATCTGATAGCAACAGTGAGGAATGGATTTTGTTGGCGATTTTGAAGAATTTGTGAAGGTGGATGATGAAGTTGCTACCACTGCAAAACCAGAAGAGCTGCTGGGTACCAAACAAAACGATGATGTTTTTGTTATTAGCGACAGCAAAAGTGAAGAAGTGCGCACATTGCCATCTAAAAAAGATGCCCAAAATGCATTGAACATAATAGAGAATATGTTGCCTTGCAG
Source organism: Mastigoproctus giganteus (assembly GCF_048544385.1). Classification (NCBI taxonomy): domain Eukaryota; kingdom Metazoa; phylum Arthropoda; class Arachnida; order Uropygi; family Thelyphonidae; genus Mastigoproctus; species Mastigoproctus giganteus. The sequence goes on along the minus strand of NC_143579.1, from coordinate 218,977,069 downwards.
TAACGTTGATAAAGAAACTATTGCATTTGATAACGTCCGTGCTGTAGTTAAAAATGCATATAGGACAAAAACTGTGTAAACAACATTGGATTCTTTCTTTAAATTAGATTAATTTATTAAAAAGTTAATGGTTTGTGTGTCTCCTTTTATATTAAGACTAATTCTTTTTACTGTGATACTAAAATATTGTATATGTCAAAATATGTACTGTACAATATTTTCATTTCCGTTAATATGCTTTTCTCTTGTTTATCTTACAAATAAAATAAAATCTTTAAAAAATATGTTATTCCTATTACTGTATTGTTAGACAAGGCTTTTGTTTTTATTTTATTTTATTTTATTAATTTGTTTTTGATATTATTATTTATTATTATTCTTTTAGATATACGGTATGTACAAAAAAAAAAAGGGTAAAATTTTGACACTTTTGGGGGACCTCGTTATTACAAAATGTGAAAATTTAGGTCCCTTGAACTTTGTATTAATGAGATTCCACTGTATTACGTTAATTTGTCATTTCAGTTTGTACATGTAAAATGTATGTTTGGTTGTCATGATTGCAATTTGCATGATTTCTGATATTTCCATTAATTACACATTTTACCCTTTGGGAAGATATTTATGGCAATTAGGTATATCAGGTGGAGTCTTTTTATTGGATGTCATTCACAGAGATATATCCTATCTAACAAATACATTTCAAACATTTCTGCAACCCACAATGCAGCACAAAACACATTATGTGCAAAATTCACAATTGATGCAGTTTTTTTGTCTGCCACTCTATATTAAAATGGCAGAAGAGTGCAAGGAAGCAAACTTTATGTATTATCTGCTTTATATATTATCTTTCATTTAACACTACCCTTCCAAAATAAAATATTATATTTTATTTTGGATGGCAGATTTTAATATTAAATTTTAAAATCTGATTATTATTAAATATTTGCTGCACCTTTTGATATCTCTCATATTGTGTAAATAAGTAACAACTGAGTTGTCAGCTGTTGTACAGTACTTTGGATACCTATCCACCCACCAAGGAGAGGCTAAGTAGTCTTGAAATGGTGCCACCTGGGTGGTGGTACTCAACCGAGAATAAGTAACAATGGATTTCCCTAATGGCGAGTGTTGCCGCCTCCGTAGCCAGGTGGGAAGGAGCAGCAGCGCGTAGCACACGCTTCTTGATTAGACCGGGGTTCGAGCCCGTCACCACCAAATACGGAGGATGCGGAAAGGTCAGGGAATGACCACCGCACCGGAGCAATATGGTCTTAGTTGCTAATGCTCCTAAAAAAAACCAAAAAACCAATGGGGAGTGTTATTTATTCAAAGTATAAGTGCTAGACAACTTGTGAAGGATTTCACTGTATGAGATGTAGTATAATTATATCTAATTCACACTTTGGTTTGTTTCAAATTCAGCTGTGTTACAATGATGTATATGAACAACTATATTGTAGTCTGTAATTTATCTACTTCTAAATGTTTAACTAATCTCTTTTTAAGTCTACATAAGTTATCTAGGCAGTAACTCATTCCAGTAATTTATTCTTTGATTAAAGGCAAATTTCTTACATCTTTTTACTTATTTCCTTTGAATCTATGTTCCCCTTGTTGCATCATTCTAGAAAGACAAAATATATCCTGTCATTACGTTTTCTGAACCTTAAGTGCTCCAGGTGGATCCCTATGCAAATGTCTAGTTTCCAAACGTTTCAGCTTACAGAACTGGAATCTCTTCCTTTGTGAATATAACTGTACATCCACAGTTAGTTTTGTTGTCTTCTTTTGTATCCTTTTAAGCAAATCAGTATTTTTCTTGACATCTTATATTTGTAAAGAACTTCAACTCATTAGTTATCTCCCTGGGATTGTCTTGATTTAACCTGTTGCTCTCCTGCAATATAATTCATTCATATCCTTTTGGTGTTAACACACATTCAAAGAACTCGAACTCTTTACTATCAATCTTAGACCTCTTCGGCATATTCTTTTCATAATTTTCCTTAGCCTGTCCCACTCCCTAAGTAATATATTACAAACTTCTTTATATATGGAATAGCAATTAGTAATAGCAGTGGCAAACAATGTAAGAAAGCAAGCTTATGCAGTATCAACCAAAAAAAAAAACCCACTACTTCCCATTTAACCTATTTACACCCTCCAATAGTTTGTCTAGTTCTTCCTTGAATTTATTTAAACTGTCAACTTCCCAACAACAGATGGAACTTTGTTCCAACGATCAACCATCCACTGGCTAAAGGCAAACATCTGCACGTCTATGCTGCAGCCATCCTTCCTCAATTTGAATTTATGCCCTCTTAAGTGAGCAAGAGGAAGAATCCCACCAGTATTGAGCTTGTTCAAACCATTCAAAGCCTTATATACTTCCATCAGATCATCTCACAGGTGCCTAGTCTCCAGACACTGCAATTTGCAAAACTGAAGAGCTTTTCTTGGTAAGAGCACACCCTTTGTTCTGCCCACCACTCCTTTTGCCCTTCTGTACTCATTCTAGCAGTTCCATATCCTTCCTAAAATGAGACCTCCACACCTGTATGCAGTACTCAAGATGTGGCCTAACCATTGCCTTATAAAATGGGATAATCACTTCCTTATCCCTGCTAGCAGAATACCTATATATCATTGACAAAATCTCATGAGCTGTCCTGACAGCCTGTTTGCATTGCTCAGAGAACTTCATATCCTACTGCATAATTACCCCCAGATCTTTTTCATTTAATACTACCCTGAGTATTTTACAATACTCTGAGGTTACTGCTATCCATATATAGTACTTTGCATTTATCAATGTTAAACTTCAATTGCCATTTCTCAGCCCCTCTGACTAACTTTTCTAGATCCTGTTACAGGGTGATTATAGACAGTAACATACTGTCTTAATCACCCTGACAACCTTTGTATCATCTGCAAACTTGGACATTAAGACTGATATGCCTTCATAAATATCATTGATAAACATAGAAAACAGCAATGTGCTGAGCAATGAACCCTAGAAGACTGCACTAATCTTATGTTTAACTTTAACAATTTCTCTTCCACTTTCCTCTCAGTTATTACAAAATCATTTAGCTTCCTGTTAGAGCTTGATAAACTTCTGGCATCCCCTTCCTTAAATTCCTCACGTGTGAATGTGAGGAATTTAAGGAAGGTGATGCCAGGTGGACCAATTTCTTGTTCTCCTTCCTTCTAGTGTTTATATAAGTAAAGAAGCCTTTGCTGCATGGCTTTGCATCCTTTGCCAAAGATTTTTCATAATCTCCCTTCACTTGCCTAACCTCCTTTGTGATTTGATTACAAACTGGCTTATAGCTACCATAGGCTTCTGTGTCATCCAACAATTTATATGCATCTCATGCACTTTTCTTCTCTGCCAAATTTTATCAGTTCATCTCACATCCACTTAGGCCTATACTTGAAGAGTATTTTTTATTTGTTATGAAAAGCCAAGTAGCTTCTATGATTAATTCCTTGAATGCTTCCCATTTAGAATTTACAGATGGTAATATCATCAATTAGTCCCACTGTATAGAATTTAAAAACTGTCTGAGACCACTGTAGTCAACTTTTATGAAAGCAAAAACCCCTCTCTTTACCCTTGATGTTAGTTACATCTTTAAGTAAATCCCAAATAAATACACTGATTAATACCACTTACTGGTTCTTTTATCTTCAGATTCCTAATGCATGAATAATCACTTCTGATAATCAGATGAAGAGTATTACTCCCTCTTATTTCTTCCCTAATATGTTGCTTTAGAAAAACAGTCATTCACTAAATCCACAAAATCTTGCTGGTCTGTGAGTAACCAACCCACAAGTTCCAGTCAATATTTGGAAAGTTAAAATCCCCCATTATAAGACATTCTGATTTACTGGCCCACTCTGTTTCTCTGTACAGCTGTTTGTTGTACTCATCAGTCATTAGGCTTATACCACACTCCTATTCTTATATTATTATTATTATTAATAGCCATATGGTGCAAGGAAGCCAGAGACTTATGCTGCACCAGGTAAAAAAAAAAAATTCCCGAGTTACCCTGACACACACACACAGAGAGAGGGAGAGTCAAAAGTAGAAGGGAATCACCAAGAAAGAGAAGAATGATGATATCCAGCTCAGGACCCTGAGTGTGCTAAGCCCATACTCACCAGATGTGAGCCCCTGGGGTTAATTTGCTTTCCCAGTGCTTATGTCACACCAGACTGACTCAGCATTGCACTGGTCATCCATGTCAACTGGATGCACTGCTTAGATTTTATGTGCCACATAACTAAGAGCATAACCCCTCTCTCCCTCCTATCCTGTCTGTTCTTTCTGTATACAGCTAGGTTATGATTAATGCGAGTTCGAATAATGTGAGATTTGATTTAGTGCAAATTGTATAATGATGCCAGGTCGCGTTTAACGCGAACCAAATTCAGTTAATGTGAGGCTAGCACATGCACAATTGAGGTTACCTTTAGGATTTTAGATGCTGCTACTTTATTCTGCACTTGTTTATTTTCGTGTGTGCATGTGCTGCTGCCTGTCATAATACACGTTAGTTTTCGTGATTTGTTTTAAGAAGTGCTCTTAACAAAATGGACAAAAGGAAGATTTCTTCAGATAAAAACACTACGAGCATAAAAAAGAAGAGGCTTGTTATTAGATTAGAGCAAAAATTTGATGTGATTGAATGACATGAATGTGGTCATTAACTGCAGCCGTTATCAACCCACTGCAGGATGGAAGCCTCCTCAACAATTCATGTTGAGGGAAATGGACCATAATCTGCCACGCTGGTCTAGTGCAAGTTGGCAGATCGACCGTATTTAGCAGTCAGGGGCTTGAACCCTGGTCTACTTGAAGAACGTGTGCTACTGCACTCCCGCTCCTGACCACTCGGCTACGGAACATGGTCATAGCAACTCTAAAATAGGACAAGATGTCGGAATGCATGAATGTATGGTACGGATTATTATAAAACACTCAGGGGAAATAAAAGAAAAAGGTAAATTTGCATCAGCTTTTTGTGGCTTGCAAACATCTACAAGGAATAGAAGTGTTACAATGATAGAAATGGAGCATCTTTTAACTGTGTGGATTGAGAATTTCAATCAAAAATGCATTCCCCTTAGCAGAGCTGCCATTCAGACAGTAGCTTTAAATTTGTTTAGGAGAGTGAAAGAAAAAAATAACGAAGTAGAAGTAACGTTTACTGCAATTGTTGGTTTTTTGATCGATTTAAAAATTGAGTTCAGCTGCATAATGTTAAAATTACCAGTGAGGGGGGGGGATGCAATGCAAATGAGGACGCAGCATCTAAATATCCTGATATTTTAAAAAAAATAATCGAAGATGGTGGATACACTGATCAACAAATATTTAATGTGGATGAAACTCGTTTATTCTGGAAAAGGATGCCTTCCAGAACTTACATTTTTAAGAAAGAAAAAACTCAACATGGATTTAAAGTGTTGAAAGATCACTCACCTAACACTTTTATTGTGAGGCATTGCTCAAGGTGTTTTTAAATTGAAACCGATGCTTGTTTATCGGTCTGCAAATCCTCTCACTCTAAAAGGTTACAACCACAGATCACTTTTCAGTTATTTGGCAATCAAATAAGAAAGCATGGGTGATCTAAGCTGTATTCACTGACTGGTTTTCAAGCTATTTTTGCCCAGCTGTTGAAAAATATTGTAAGGAAAGCAACATCGCATTTAAAGTACTACTGATTTTAGATACTGCTCCAAGTCATCCAACTACACTCGGTTCATTATGTGAAAATGTAAAAATCATTTTTTGCTGCCAAATACATCTTTGTTGCAGCCCATGGATCAAGGGACCATTGCAACATTTAAGGCCTACTAAGAAAAACATTTGAACAGGCAATTGCTAAAACTACAAGGGACAATGCAATTTTCCTTAACAGAGTTCTGGAAAAATTATAATATCAGACATGCAATAGAAAATATTCAGCATGCTTGGCAACAATGAATGGAATTCTGATAGGACCCTTCCACTTGTTCAGATTATGAACCTAAGGGGGCATACATTCAAATTAAGAAAAGACAGATGTAGAATAGCTGTGCGGAAATTTGCCTTTAGCCAGCGGGTGGTTAATTGCTGGAACAAACTTCCATCTGTCGTTGTGGAAGTTGATAGGTTAAATAAATTTAAGGAGGAACTGGACAGGCATTTGGAGGGAATGGTGTGATATTTTTTTTTTTTTTTTTTTTTTGGCTGATGCTGCATAAGCTCATACACTTGCTTTCTTGCATCACATGCCACTACTACTACTACAAATATCTGCAAACAACACGTGTGGAAGTGCATTTTGCCTCATTGTGCAAATAGTAGTGGTTTCGAAGAAAAAAACTGTTATAGAAGAAATAACAAATATTGGAAGGGAACTTGGATTTGAGAACTAGAAAATGATGATGTTCGGAAACTGCTCAATTCACACTCAGAAGAATTGACTGATGATGATCTCATACTTTTAGATCAACAAAGAGCATTTTAAGAAGCCGACAAGATGCTGAAGAACAGATAATGTGCAAGTGAAGGAGTTCATTCTCAAGGAATTTGAAGATATCTTTCGAGCTGTAGAAGTTGTGAAGCAAAAAAATTATGGATGCTGACCCTAACTTCAATTGAAGCATGCAAATTTGCCGAGATGTGGATAATACACTGTGCCTCTACCAGCATATGTATGAAGCTTTAAAGAAAGAGAAAACAGTTCAGTCTATGCTGCTAAAATATTTCAAAAGACAAAGATGTTTCCGTCAGTGTAATGATATTTAGAATTTTTTTGTTTTAATTTGCTTTCTATGACTACAGTACTCTGACTTTGTTAACAATAAATTTAAATTATATTCTTTTAAAAGTATATTCTTTTTATCCTTTACTGTGAGGCGCCTCCGTAGCCAGGTGGGAAGGAGCAGCAGTGTGTAACACACGCTTCTTGATTAGACCGGGGTTCGAGCCCGTCACCACCAAATACGGAGGATGCGGAAAGGTCAGGAAATGACCACCGCATATCCCGGAGCAATATGGCCTTAGTTGCTAATGCTCCTAAAAACCAAATAACAACAACAACATCCTTTACTGTAATATTTCATTAATAAACATATAAAAACTTGTTTAAAATTTTTCATTGCCTATTTCCGTCGAGCTGGAACCAATTACCATGTTTTTACACATAATTGTAATTTTGAATAGTGTGAATTTGAATAATGTGACCACTTCATTGGATTCATTATCTGCACTAATTGCGACCTAGCTGTACATTGTACTCCCCATATTAAAATTCTGCATCCCTTATGTCTGAGTGACACCACGTCTCTGATATCCCAACGATGTCTTGACCAGCCCTTCAAATTCATCAGATTTATTTATTACATTCCTGAGATTGGTGTTCATGCAAGCATACATGCTCTTAGTTACTCTAACACATCCTATGTATTTACTTTTTCATGATGACTCCCAGCAGTTCTTGAAATACCCCAGCACCTTACTTTCAAGGCTGCTGTCACTCCAAAATTATCCAGTAAAAGCAGTGCAAGAATCACTTTCACCTTTACCTGTGGCTATTGTTAATGTTTTAGTTTGTAACCCCCCCCCCCCCAAGGTAGCAGTTTTCTGATCCACCTAACACTGCCTTGATAGAATCAGCAAATAATCTTACACCCTTTCTATTTTAGTGTATCCCATCCCTGTAGAAGCACTCTCTCCTTAACAAGTACAAACCATGCTGAGAAAAATTCTACTGCATGGGCTTTGCACAATCTCTCTCCAGGGCCAAATTGATTTACAGGGCTCTCATCAGATACTCCCTCCTATCACGTCTTGGCAGAATTGCTGACACTTTCAAATTTAACTCTTAACTCGCAACTTTTTTTTAACATTTCCTTGTACTTGTTAAGTAAGGCTGCAGATCTCTTACTCTTTAATGTCTTTTGTGCCAACGTGTACAAAATATCACCTTTTTTGCCCTTAAAAGATATCTGCTCTACAATGTCATCAGTTTTTGTCACTGGAAGACATATCCTGGTTCTATTCCACTTATCCTTTTTTGCACAATATATTTGCCCCTTTCCTACAGTAGACTCACCAACAACAACTAGCTACTGTGGGACCAGCACATTCTGCCTTTGTGGTTATTGCTGTGTTGCCTGATGATCAAGTGCAAGCACTGCCGTTGATGTGGGCTGCCGAGTACTCCCCCCCCCCCCCCAATTTAATTCCTTCGATGGCATTCACCCTGTTCTTCAAGCTGTTCTAAATGTCCATAACAATGCTGAGTTGGTTCCAAATATCATCATGCTCCTTACATCAACCACACATAAAGACATTCTCTTGGCAATATCATGTCACTTCACTAAACAATATCTAATGCAGTAATAACACTACACTGGGTATGCTATGAAGTTTGTTATTAATTATATATAATTAAAATTCAAATATTATTTTCGATACCTAGTTATGCAGCAATAATACTACCAAGCTTACAGGTTTGCATTATATGTATTAGTCTATACCGTTACACTTGAAAGTTATAAGTTAATTATAATATATAACAAAATTATCCAACTAACACCAACTTAAATGATTGGTGTTAGTTGGATAACTTTAGAACTACCTGTTTATCGCAATTAACAATAATTAGAATTCCCCTACCACTGTAAAACTGGTGGCAGAATCAAACAATACACAAGCTCTATATATTTAGTAGTAACCTACAAAATCTTTAGCCTAATTATAAATACAATATTGAGCATGACTAGGACTGTAAAGCTACTTATAGAGTAAGATAAGATGCAGTATGACAATTAGACCAATAAAATGACAAGTCTTCAAAAACTTATCGTTTCTTGGAGCTAAAAATTCTTTGACTAGCACATGGATACTCTCATCCCCACGTTTGACAATTCCCAACTCAATTTACACATTGCAGCATAATTAGAAATACAACATCCTTCACTTGCCTGTCTTAATTGGGGCTCTAAAAACAGAACACTTACTATATCTGCATTAAGTGAGGAGAATTATCTATCGGAAATAATGTAATTAACTTTAACTGGTTGACGTGACCAGTGTTTTTGGCTGATTTTATTTGAGAGCTATATTTGAGAAATGAAGCTTACCATCTATTTGGGTGGATCTTCTTCAAAGTAGTTTTCTTGAAGTTGTATATGCCAATTCCAGTGCTTCTGCAACTTCTGGAAACATTCCTGATAGGCTTCTTTTGAAATTGTTAATAGTTCTTGTGTTGTTCTGAATAATTTCTTCAATAAGTGCAAATCTGTTCTTTTAAGGGGTACTTAATTTTGGGGTGGTGAAATAGTCCAGTGAATGCATTGGGGGATCACAGTAATGGAATGCTTTGCAAGAAATTCTTGAGTGTGTAAGGACATTGTCATAATGCAAGCACCAATTCCCTGAAGTCCCACTTTTCTGGCTGTTTTTCCTAATCGACATCATTCAATCACCAAATAATGTTTTGTAGTATTCCTTATTCACTTTTTGACCATGCAGAACAGATTCATGATGAATGATCCCATGAGTCAAAAAATATGATAAGCATGATCTTCACATTTGATCAACATTGTCTAGCCTTGGAGAAGACAAGTCTTCTATTGAGAGGACTGCATCTGCGTCTGTTTCTGTAGTAGAGGTAGTAGTGGCATGTGATGCAAGAAAGCAAGTGTATGAGCTTATGCAGCATCAGCCAACAAAAAAAAAAAAAAGAAAATTTACAAAACAGTTCCCTCTAAATGTTTGTCCAGTTCCTCCTTAAATTTATTTAACCTATCAACTTCCACAACGACATATGGACGTTTGTTCCAGCAATTAACCACCTGCTGGCTAAAGGCAAATTTCCGCACATCTATTCTACGTCTGTCTTTCCTCCATTTGAATTTATGTCCCCTTAGGTTCATAATCTGAACAAGTTGGAAGAATCCCATCAGAATTCAGCGTGCTCAACCCATTCAAGGCCTTATACACCTCAATCAGATCACCTCGTAGGTGCCTACTCTCCAGCTGCTGCAATTTGCAGAACTTAAGCCTCTCTTGGTAAGAAGATCCCTTCATTCTCCTCACCAATCTTATTGCCCTTCTCTGTACACGCTCGAGCAAATCTACATCCTTCCTAAAATGAGGCCTCCAGACCTGTACGCAGTACTCAAGCGTGGCCTGACCATTGCCTTATACAGAGGGACCTCCTTTTCACATTCTGCCTTTTTTGCCCTTAAAAGATATCTGCTCTACAATGTCATCAGTTTTTGTCACTGGAAGACATATCCTGGTTCTATTCCACTTATCCTTTTTTGCACAATATATTTGCCCCTTTCCTACAGTAGACTCACCAACAACAACTAGCTACTGTGGGACCAGCACATTCTGCCTTTGTGGTTATTGCTGTGTTGCCTGATGATCAAGTGCAAGCACTGCCGTTGATGTGGGCTGCCGAGTACTCCCCCCCCCCCCCAAAAAAAGAAAATTTACAAAACAGTTCCTCTAAATGTTTGTCCAGTTCCTCCTTAAATTTATTTAACCTATCAACTTCCACAACGACATATGGACGTTTGTTCCAGCAATTAACCACCTGCTGGCTAAAGGCAAATTTCCGCACATCTATTCTACGTCTGTCTTTCCTCCATTTGAATTTTATGTCCCCTTAGGTTCATAATCTGAACAAGTTGGAAGAATCCCATCAGAATTCAGCGTGCTCAACCCCATTCAAGGCCTTATACACCTCAATCAGATCACCTCGTAGGTGCCTACTCTCCAGCTGCTGCAATTTGCAGAACTTAAGCCTCTCTGGTAAGAAGATCCCTTCATTCTCCTCACCAATCTTATTGCCCTTCTCTGTACACGCTCGAGCAAATCTACATCCTTCCTAAAATGAGGCCTCCAGACCTGTACGCAGTACTCAAGCGTGCCTGACCATTGCCTTATACAGAGGGACCTCCTTTTCACCTCCTTTCCCTGCTAGCAAAATTCCTATATATCATTGACAAAACCCCATGACCTGTCCTGGCAGCCTGCCTGCATTGCTCAGAAAACTTCACATCTGACTGCACAATTACTGCCAGGTCTTTTTTCATTTTCTACCACCTTAATTGTAGTACCACACGGTTGGTACTACAATTAAGTCTCCCATTCAACCATCCCTTTATCCATTGTAGCAACTTACCTTTAATACCATTCTGCTCCAATTTGTACAGTAGTCTTCCATGTGCAACAGTGTTTCTCTGGGGTTACTTCTACCCATATTCAGTACTTTGCATTTGTCAACGTTAAGCTTCAGTTGCCACTTCTCAGCCCATCTGCCCAAATTTTCTAGATCCTGTTGCAGTAGCACACTGCCATTACTGTCATTAACAACCCTGCCAACCTTTATCATCTGCAAACTTTGACACTAAGCCTGATATACCTTCATCAATATCATTGATAAATATACAGAACAACAGTGGACCCAACACCTAACCCTGTGGGACTCCACTAATAACATTAGTCCACATAGAGCAGTATCCATTGATTACCACTCTCTGCTGTCTCCCATTCAGCCATCCCTTTATCCATTGTAGCAACTTACCTTTAATACCATTCTGCTCCAATTTGTACAGTAGTCTTCCATGTGCAAACAGTGTCAAAAGCTTTCCCGAAATCGAAGTATATGATGTCAAAATTATTTTTTGCATCCAGTTCCTTTGTAACCACATCATAATATCCAATCAAATTTGTCAGACAAGACTTTCCCTTAACAAACCCATGCTGTGTCTGAATTAATGCTGCAGTCTTATCTAGATGATCCTGCAATGCATCTTTAACCAGTGACTCCATTATTTTACCCAGAACAGAAGTTAAACTAACTGGTCTGTAATTACTCGTGTCACCCTTCGATCTCCCTTTGTGAATTGGGGATACATTTGCACATCTCCAGTCTGTGGGGACCTCCCTGTATCCAAGGATGCTCTCATAATTATGGCTAAGGGTTTGCTTACTCCTTTACTGCCCCTCCCTCTTAATATAACTAGATAGATCCCATCCACCCCAGGTGCCTTTCTTATTTTTAACTTCACAATTTCTCCTTCACTTTGTTCTCAGTTATTAAAAAATCATTAAGCATCCTGCTACAATTTGATAACTTTCTGGCATTTTCAACCCTTAATAACTTCTCATGTGTGAATGTAGATGCAAAATACTCATTCAGTTTGTTTGCTATCTGAGCAGAATCATCAACATTCGAACCATCGATATCAAGTGGACCAATCAGATTCATCCCCTTCCTTTTAGAGTTTATATAAGTAAAGAAATCCTTGCTGTTTTTCTTAGCATCCTTTGCCAAAGATTTCTCATAATCTGCCTTCGCCTGCCTAACCTCCTTTGTGACTTGATTATAGACTAGCTTATCTGCCATAGGCTTCTGTGTCACCTGATAATTTATATGCATCCCATGCATTTTTTTTCTCTGCCACTAGTCTCATTAGTTCATTTGACAACCATTTAGGCCTAAATCTTGAACAATATTTCTTAATAGGTATGAAACTTTTAGTAGCTTCCACTATTAATTCCTTGAATGCTTAGAATTTGCTGTTGGTGACATCATCAGTTGATCCCACTGTACAGAATTTAAAAACTGTCTGAGACCACTGTAGTCACCTTTACAGAAGCAAAAACCCTTTCTTTTACCCCTGATGGTAATTATATCTTTAAGTAAATCCCACTTCAGTACACTGATCACTGCCACCTGGTGTGGTTCCTTTATCTGCAAATTCTTAATACATGAATGATCACTGCTGATAACCAGATCGAGTATTACCCTCTTGAACATGCTGCTGCAGAAAACAATCGTCCAATAAATCCACAAAAGTCTTACTAGTGTGCGAGTGACCAATCCACAAGTTCCAGTCAATATCTGGGAAGTTAAAATCTCCCATTATAAGACATTCTGATTTACTAGCCCACTCTATTTCTCTGTACAATTGTTCATTGTACTCATTCGAGTCATGAGGCCTAACACACTCCCACTCTTATTTTTGCTTTCGTAGTGCTTATGTCACACCAGACTGACTCAACAGTGAACTGTTCATCTATATCAACTGGATGCACTGTGTTATATATATCCTTACACTCATGGTTTGTCAATAATAATGGTGGAATAAACAAAGTGTGAGGTGGCAGCAGTAGCATGTTAATGAAAATTCTAACTTGTGAGAACTTGCTGCTCTTTGTGATCATCAGCAGAGAGGGGCACAAACTTGGCTGAAATGCATTGCATTTCCAAATCTTGTGTTAAAACAGATTGACATATCCCATAAGAAATGATAGTTTCATTAGCAACTGTGCAAATAGTTGAACCTCACTGCTGATCATTGGCTTTGAAGTTGAATTGCAGCCAAACAACTGGAAAGTCTTGGAATGAGATGGACTTTTCTCTGATAGCTGTTTTTAACATTTTATGAGATTCAGTTGCACATTTCCCTAATTTGAAACAAAATTCAATGCAAACTTGCTTTCAGTAAAATGACTCATTTCGAAATGCAAAAAAACACATAAAACATCTTGTTTGATGCTATTCGGACTGACTGCAGATAAGCAGTTGCTGTATCTAGGTGAGTCACCAAACGTGATTGTTGTAGTGAGTCACAGCTCACTATGACGCTGTAATTTCAGGATACAAAATCATTTGCCAAACTTTTTGATTGCACCTCATAGCATTAGGTTGAAAGAGAAGAAACACTTCAGTTATGCCATTAAGTGATTCATAACCTTTTTCTATAACAAATTCATGCAAGTTGAGATTTAGTTTAATCACAAATGGTGAATTGGTTTAGTAGTAGTATTGGCCATGTAATGCAAGGAAGCCTGAGGCTTTTGCTAGTAATAAAAAAAAAAATAAATAAAATAAATTATCTATATGGTTTCTTTGCATAGGTACCTGTTCAGTCAAACTTTTGAATCTCTCCAAGCTGTCAGCCTCAACCACCTATGGGGTCAAATTATTCTAGTAATCAACAACTTTCTGAAAAACTTCTGTAGTCCAGTCTATAAACCTCTGCCCTCCCCCCCATAATTTGAATTTATGGACCCTAGTTCTCGAATCATTTATTTGGTTTCTTGTATATACAGTGAAGCCACTTATTGTGATCATGGATAATATTAAACTTAATTAAAAATTAATGTTAATTTTATGAAATCCTGATCAGATACTAATACATAGAAAACAAAAACAATGTTTACTGTAATCAGCATTTCAGTTTTTGTTATCACTTTTTTATTTTTTTATTTTTTTTTATTTTTTGTGGTTTACACGTGGAAGTGATTACATAACATCCCCAATTTTTTTCTCGAACTCTTGGCACACTGCAGTAGAACATTATGATAATACTGCTCTACTGCAGTATTAGAAAAGAGTTAATGTTGAAGAGTCAGTAGAGCATTAACTCTTTTCTAATTCTGGATCATAATATTTTCTTTATTAATTTTAATTGTTAATGCAAATTTCTATAAACATTGCAACAGTTACATTTTTATCGATGACTTTCTCAAAAAATAGTGGACAGCCAAATTAAAATATTTTATATTGCTTGATTTTAATGCATTCTTTCTGTCCACTTCCATCACAATGACACACGCCTGCATTCTTGTTTTATCAGTTATTGTTGCCAATTAAGATGAATCCCAAAGTAATCATAATAAGTGGTGTCCATATTAGCTTAGTTTTTGGATTCATGAATTGGTGTGATTGGTTTTCAAGATAATATATGAAAATGGTTGGGAAGCTCTGTTTTAGACCTTGCCAGTTCTTGATCATAGGACCAGTAATTGTATAATTAAATGACATGATGATCCTTAAATAATTTTAATGTTCTTTGTACCTAATTATTTTTATCTTCTGATTGAAAATGTCTAATTTTATTTTGCTTTTTTTTTTAGAAAGTGGTGCAGAAATTATTACAGACCCCTTTGTTTGCTGTGTTCTGCCAGATTTCATAGAACAACCAGATTTTTTGAATTCATTAAAAGATGAGTTGCTAGATTTGAGGTTTTTTGAAAAAAATAATGATCTGTATAAGTTTCACCAGGTGAGAATGAAAAGGAATCATTTAAAAAAGTGTAGATAATGATTTTTGCTTCCATATCCATTTTCATTAACTTATTTTAGAAATCTTTGAAAATAGATTTTTTAAAGAAAAACAATTTACATTGCAAAAAAAAAAAAAAAAAAAAAAATATATGTGTGTATATATATATATATATATATATATATATACACACAGGAGTGTTAAAATTAAAGTATCCCTATGTAGAGGACTCTGGAGTGAGTTCTAAGGCTCATGCTGAAGAGAAATTTGGACAACAGGTACAATAAAGAATGTGCTTGCCATTTATTGGAAAAAAAAAATTATTTACAAAATTTGTCACTATATGGCGCTGTGGCAATACAAATCACTTGAAAAGCACTACAATTGTTCAATGTGTCCTCCATTTTGGTCAACAACAGTTTCCATTCGAAGAACAGCATTTTCCACAGCAGAACATAACATGTCAACTGGAATAGCCAGCACATGATGTCCAATGCTGTCCTTCATATCTGCCAGAGTTTGATATCCTTTCCGACACACCTGGTTCTTCATAAAACCACACAAACAGAAGTCGCATGGGGTGAGGTCCGGTGATCGGGGTGGCCAAGATATCTGGAAACAACGGCTGATGACCCGTCAGTCGGTATTACCTGTTCAAAAAAATATGGCCCAATCATGAATGTGGCTGTAAATTTGCACCATGCTGTCACTTTTGGAGAATGCAACGAGACCTCTTGGATAACTCTAGAGTTTTCTGTTGCCCAAATGCGACAGTTGTGCCTATTCACTTGTCCATTTAAGCAGAAGTGGGCTTCATCACTCCAAAGGATGTTCCATGGCCAAGTGATATCCGCTGTCATTTGCTCCAGAAACAAGTGCGTATGTGAAACGAATATCTGCATCACCATGCTTTAGCTGCTGTAGCATATGCATCTTGTAAGGATAGTACCGCAACACCCAATGCATTATTATCCTTACAGTGGAATACGGCAAGTCCACTTCACGAGAAACAGCTGGCACACTTGCGCTTCCACATGGAGATTGACTTGATAAATCCTGGACAGCCATAGCCACATCTTCAACACGAGAGGAGTCCACTCATTTTTGACCTCTACCTGGTTGAACACCAAGATGTTCTGTTGCTTCAGATTTTGCAATTATTTTGCGGACAGCACAAACAGTCATAGGTTCACCTTATGCACTTCTGACGCCGAAATCCTCTATTAGCCACAGCTGCATTGTTGCTGTTCTGATAGTACAGCTTCATTGATAGTGCCTTTTCCTGCAACGTTGTTGGCATTGCTGCTGTAGTGTAGGCAAGCATCTGCTGTATGATTTTGAAGAGACTGCTTTGCTTTTATACAGTACAGTAGAGCTGAGTAGTGGTGCTGTGGCAATAACTTACGATTGTGCAAATAAACATAAGTTATTTGCATAATCATAACTAAGATAGTTACATGCGTACAGTGACAAATTTTGTAACTAATTTTTATTTCCAATAAATGGCGAGCGCATTTTTTATTGTACCTGTTGTACAAATTTCTCTTCAGTACGAGCCATAGAACTTGTTCCAGAGCCCTCTACATAGGGATACTTTAATTTTAACAACCCTGTATATATATATTTATTTATTTTTTTGAAAAACCAATTTTTTCAGTGGAGTGTAAATGTGTAATTTTTTTATAATTAATCATTAATTTGGTTTGAAGAAGCCTCTGTATAGGGTAGTTTTACACTATGTGGCCTGCAAACTAAACAAGACCTGCCCAACCCTGAGGTGTGGCTTCCCTATGATATGCACACCAGTGAAAATGTTTGTGGGGTTTTTTTTTTTTTTTTTTTTTTTTTTAGAGACTGTGTATACAGATGCATGCAAACACATCCCCAAAGTTCTTGTGAATAGTTCATTATGCTAAACACCACTCTTCTCACTGACTTAATAATTGCCTAATTATTTTACTAATTGTGGTTTGAGTTACTATTAGAAATATCTTTTCTTTTTTTTTTCTTTTTTTTGTATTGTAGCAATTACAGTAAATAGAGAGTAATTTTCTTTGTTTTTTCTGGAAAATTGAATGAGTTATTTCTCTGTTTATCCTGCTGTCCTTAAATGAATGATTTCTCAATCTCTTTATTCTTGCTTCCCTAACCATTGTTTTAAGTTGATATTTATTATTTTTTTTTTTTTGTAATAATAAATGGTGGGCTTTTCTTTCTCTTTAGTTGGGCATGGCTTCATGGACCATTCAAGGACCATCCAAAAATTGTTTCAGGATTTTTGAATGTCTATTTGTTGCCCTAAATTTTTGTTAACATAATGTGATCTCATTTCAGGATTAATCAAGATCCTCTGAATAGGGCTTGTTATCCAACTTGTGGCCTGCAGACTAAATAAGACCTGGTTGAGCCTCAGGCCTTGTATATAATGACAGTTGCCATCTTTCCAGAATTTACTGAACTTTCAGTGTGGGCAAATGTTTTAAAAGTGAATGTCCAAATAAAAGAAACAGTGAAGGATTTATCATAATCTCCACAGTCATGTAGAGATTGAAATGAATTATGAAAATTCTGAAAAGTGGATTAGAGAAAAATTAATTCCAAATATGTGTACTAATTCTGTTGTAGGTATGGAAAAAGCATTATACTATAACTTTCTGACAAACAAGATACTTACTTCAGGTCTAAAAGTAGACATAATAAAATATCCTGTACAGTGATTAAATGCTAAAACAGAACTAGTACAATTAAATAAGCGGTTACCGAAAAAATATATTGATTCATTTCTAAATTATCTTGGATATACTGTTCATGTACTGTCTCTATACCACTGAAAATTGAATTATATTGAATTTATTTGGGCTAATGTAAAAAATTGGGTGGCTGCAATAAACACCATTTTTAAGCCTGATTAGGTGAAAGAGTGGTGATGAACAGATTTGGAGAGATAGGGATACATGACTGTATTGCTTGCTGCCAAAATGTGGGGGGGGGACAGAATATTTTTGAAAAAGAATGTATTATAGGCTAGAAATTAAAAAAATAAATAATAAAAATAATTAGTATTGCAGATGAAGTCGTATTGGAATCATCAAATAATCAGTTATGTTATGATAAATATAGCTTGCATTGGTGTTTACCTGTTTCCTTAAACTAATATATGAAATCTTTGTACATGGGTTTGAATGGAATTTGAAAAGCTGCCTTTAGTAATCTGTAGGTGGCTGCTGTTATAATTTTGCACACATTAGTGATAAATATTGTTATTTTATGTGAGACTTATTTTTATATTTCTTTCAAATTAAAATAATAATTCAGCATCCTATATACTTTAACATTTAAATGGCATCAGTCTATCTGAAGCAGACTATATGGTCGTTAACTCATTCAGGAAAAAAATATTTATTTATTTTATTATTTTATTTTTTTGAGGAGAGTAAGTTGTTGATCTTTATAAGAAAAGATTAGAACAATGATGTGATGATAGTATAAGGCAAATCAGGTACAAGTTATGATCTTTACATTGTCTTACTTTTGGTTTACCTTACTTATCATAAAGGTAAAAGATTTTTATCATCCACCCTGTAGAAGAAATTGGTAACAATAAAAATAGGAATCAGTTTAAGTTCTGTTAGTTTTTATTCATAATATATGCATATTTTGGAGGAAATAGTGATTTGAAGTTTGTTGCTTAATAATTATAGATGCATATTATTTTCTGTTACAGTCTGACGATTTAAAAATATCAACAAGTAGTCATATAAAAGCATTGAGGTAAGTTGTAAAAAGCAATAATTTTATTGTAAAAAATAGTCATATATAATTGTAAAAATTTAACAACACATCACTTTATCCTTTTAGCTTAAAATAACATCTTAAGCTGGAGTTCTTGTTTGCTGTTACTCATGCATTTAAAATATATTTTAAGTTTTTTTAGAGATTTGCAGTCAGTTAACCTGCTGTGCACATTAATTTGTTGATTTGATATGGAGTTGTCTACCTACATTGGTTTAAAATGGATGGATTATAGATCAAATTATTTTTATGAATAATATATTACAAATTTCTGTTTATATGCTGTACAGCCAGGACCAGTGTAATTTATTTCAAATGGTAAGCCAGTACAACAGTTAACTAAAGGCTGTGCACTTTTTGGGGCATGATCATGCTATGCTGACTGGATCATGCAGCGTGGACATTAGTGTCCATGTGCGTCACAGCCAGTCCTTGAATAACTATAAAAAGTTCAGTGTGGAATGCTTTACATTCATGTTATCACAAAGCCACAACTGGCCTTGTTTACAGTTGGAGTAACTGCAAGAAGGCAAAATTGAGGTATCACCATTTGTTCCTTCCCCCTCCACCTCACACACACACAATACTGTAAAAATATTAAGCTGACCCTTTAAATTTTGAGTGGCTGTCATAGCACCATTGCATATGAGTAGAAAAATATCACATTTGTGAATTTTATTTCTTAAGAAAGGCTTACACCAGTGATCAACAGTGTTTAAAAAATGGCTTTCCAATTCACTGTCCAGTATATTTGCTGGCCCAGTTTGTTTTTATGTAAAGTTTGCATGTAAGTAGTAAATTTTAAAATTCAAAAGCCCCGAATATAACAAACTGCTATTATTTTACAAAGAAAATACAGTCACTTCCCGACTTACGTAAGGGTTGCATTCCGCGGAACTCTACTTAAGTAGAATTTTATGTGTTGGAATTTCCCTAAATGCTTATGCAGCACTCGCAGCTATGTGCGCTGAATTTGATTGAAGCAAAAAAGAAATGTTTGACGAACATGTAAATAGAATTATTCAAATTTTTATCTCATGCACAGGAAAAATCACAAAAGTGTGCAAAATTACAAAAAGAGAGAAGAGATAGGCATAAATCAGCAAGTTTTACCTTTTGAGCATCATTGCCAAAATAACTCTCCAGCTGATAAGTACACCGCTGTGGAAGTTGAGGACTGTGGAGATTTAGAAGGAGTTTTTTTTCCTAGCACATCACAATTTCTCTGCAGCTGCAGAATCGCATGTGCAACTTCACCGCATACTTTAATGTTGTGGAAACTAGCGCGGTGCATGGCACTTCCATAGCCAGGTGGGCAGGAGCGGCAGTGCATAGCACATGCTTCTTAATTAGACCGGGGTTCGAGCCCGTGACCACCAAATATGGAGGATGCGGAAAGGTCAGGGAATGACCACTGCATATCCCTGGAGCAATATGGCTTTAGTTGCTAATGCTCCTAAAAACCAAATAACAACAACAACTAGCGCAATGCTTGAACCTATTAATGCATTGCTTGGGGTTCACCGTACTTATCCTTAATATCTTCATAAATACTTCTTGCTTTTGCTTGGATGGCCATTGGACTCAGGGGCACTTGCTTCTTAATTTGATTTTCCATCCATATTATTAATAGCTTTTCCATTTTCGATATAGCACCTGAATGCTGTTTTGCGATCACTGTTGATCTTAAATGCCTTGCTCCTTTAACATGTTTTTTTATATGCGCACTGTCCTTTAAAATAGTATTCACTGTTGAAGACCTAATTCCATGCAATAATGACAAACTTTGTCCCGCTTCATACTTCTTAATTAATCATCTTCATTTCTAAATCAATTTTGTTTCGTTTCCTAGCACTGCCAGCCTTTGCACTTTCTGTTGGCCCATTTCCCTTCACCATTGTAATAAGTAAATAGGAATGAAGAGAAGTTTCTGTGAAAATTTATGTTTTTTATATGATTGAAGATTTCAGTGAAGGGGAAGCACATTTCACCATAATAACATAAAAACCCAAACAATTCCAGTTATCAGGATTATTGCAAATGCAAAAAGATTGCGTTTACTACCTGTTTATAATTAGATGCACTCAATAAACCGGAAAGTGCAAATTGTTTTTATTGTTTTATGGTAGTGACCTCCAGAAATGTGTTTTAGAAAAATATCACAAAGCGTTCAAAATTAATTCTTATAGCGGAACATATGATAACAGTGAAAGTGTAGCACAATTTCCATTATAAAAATGACCTTTTAGAGAGATAAATAGCTTAGTTATATAGCGAAAATTTCAATTTCCGAGGTCTTGGAACGAATTGCCAAAAAAACCAGTGTTATTGGATTCACATTACAATATTTTCTCGATACCTCCATTTATTCCTACGGGATGCAAAATATGTTTCCACCATTTTTGTTAAGTTACGTAAAGTCAAATTTCTGTAAGTCGAGCATTACGTAAGTGGGGGAGTGCCCGTATATACAACATAAAGGTTTTTAAAACGGATTTAAGAAGCTCCATTCATCTTTATTACAATACTTTTACTCTTATAACAGGATTGAGCAATGCTCTTAATGATGGGAATCACATCTGACTAAAATGCATACCTCAGATAACACACCCAACCTCACATAAACACTAGAGTGGAATTCTTAACCCGTGTAATGATAGACTGAAGCTTCCTGTTTGGGAGCTGGGTACGTATAATATCATAGTCCTGTAACGTCTTGGCAGGTCATGCAGAAACATTCTGATAGTGGAGGGGGATGAAAGCAGTAGCAAAAAACTCAGTAGTGAAAGGGAGAAGAGAAGGTGCCTAGTATTGCAGTCATGAACATAACATAACAGCTGAAGATAAGCAAAACACAAAGAAAGTAGCCACATCTGAGGTTTGACCTCAGTATAAGAATCTCAGTATGTCTCCAAATAGGTATGAGACAGTGCCTGATTGAATAATGCACAAGCTGTGTTATGTAAATATCATAATTCATGGATTGGAGGAATTCTTAAAGGCATTTTATTTTGGACTATAGTCAGCTAATCTTGGGTGGAAGGAGTAGGTTTCCCCTCAAGAGTTATTCAGCTTGCACAACATGCAAATCTGCCGTAATACACAAAACAATATTGACCTTAATGTTCATACAACTCAATTCCTCCAATAATTGGGTGTATCTTATGGTTTTTGGTTAGTTTATGTTTCTTCCAATTTTTAGTGAATTTGTTATTTTTCAAATACATAGGTACTTTTTTTTGTCCAATTACAGACTTACCAAATTTAGCGATATATACAGCCACTCCCCAACTTATGTAAATTCGACTTTACGTAAATTTTTGCTCACTGGTGCAAACTTAAAAAAACCGTGGAAACATTTTGTTTCCCGTAGGAAATAAATGGAGGACCTGTGACTAGGACAGCAAAAATATGTAGATGGCATAACACCATCAGCCAAGTGCCTTAAAAAAAGTATATACAGCATTCATTGTGTTTATATTATAATTCATCTCTGTTTTTAATGAAATTCCGCATATGCTACACATGATGCTTTCGTCCTGCACACAGCGAGGTTTGAGAAGATGAATTCTGACAGCGACGATTCTTAAAAGTTAACAGAGGGGTTAATTTTTTTTTTTTTTTTTTGATTTGGTAGTTGTTGGCGCATCGGCTTCTGTGGCCATATTGCACCTCCCAAGGTTTTTGCAGTACTTTGATCCAAGCCCGAGGCGGGAATCGAACCCGCGACCTTTGGGTTGCCAGGCAGGTACTTTACCCACTCGGCTAGCCCGGTCGGCGAGAGGGGTTAATGATATGCTTGCTTTCAACAAAGAAATCTACGAAGAAAAGAAAAAAGTCACTGTCCAGTCATCCATTAATATGTTCATTCGTAAGGTTGAGTGGCCGATCCCTTCTAAATCTCTGCAGCGGCGTACTTATCAGCTGGAGATGTTGATTCTGGCAATGATTGTTTTTGATTATGAGGCATTTGTACTGGCACTTGTCTTAATCTTTTTATTATACATTTCGAAGCACACTTTTGTAATATTTCCTGCGCGTGAGATAAAAAAAAATTCATTAAATAATTCTATTTACGTGTTTGTCAAACATTTCTTTTTTGCTTCAATCAAATTCAGCGTGCATAGTTGCGAGTGTTGTTTAGGCATTTAGGGAAATTCCGACATGTAAAATTTGACTTCCACAAAGTTCCACAGAATGTAACCCTTACGTAAGTTGCAGAGTGGCTGTGTATATATATATATATATATATATATATATATACACACACTTACAAGTCAATGGCTGCGTCCATGTTTAGCCTATACATTAATATTAAGTGAAAATATATATGGACATTGTATATTACATATTTGATTTTTATAATAAAGATTTAACTTTTAATATCTTACTTTCATTTTTTATTTTTTTATTTTTTTGTAAATAACATTAATAACTCAGGTATATCATCATTGTTTCTGGTTATTGGGTAATTCATTCTGTGTTGTTTACTGTATTTGTGTCTGTTGTTAAAAGGTTTGGTTAGCCTAAATATGTTCAGTTTTTTTAAGAGAATTTGTGAAAGAAGATTAAGTTACTTTGAATTTATTAAGCAGTGTGACTTGACTGTGGTAGTCAATTCATGTGATAGTTGACATGATGTGGTATGGTTCACTGTTGTCCAAAGTTTTTTCTTCAGGTTGGCCAGAGACTGAATATTGCTGTGATAAACTCTTCCCTAGAGGTATTTCCATAACCAGAAGTCACAAGGAATTAAGGTCAGGTAATGTTCACCCATACTTGTTGGGAACACATGCTCAAACCTTGAAGAAGAATGGTTCATAATTCCAAAACTATCTGCATATCAGATAGTTTTGGGTATCCACACTGATACTTAGCTGAAAATGAGTCTCATAGGTTCTTATGATGTTCCAAGGTCACTTGCTATTCATCTCCATCTTTGTCAAAAAGCTTAGAATAAAGTTGGAGCAGAATGTGATCATTTGGAGTTAACTGATGCATCTCATTGATCTTGTAAGGAAACTATTGGAGGAAGGATTGAATTTAACGTTGACTGTTTTCCATGGAGTATCTAGCCAGAATATAGAGATATATTTTATATTATGTGCTGTATTTTTGATTTTTGATATTATTTGTATGTATTCTGTACATGCATAGTAGTGGCTTTTGGTGATGCTGGAAGTACCAAAACATATGACACCGATGAAAAGTTTTTTAAAATAAATTATTTATTGTATTCATTGCTAATAAACACTAACAAAATCTTGTAAGTGTAAAAAATAGAGCCAGTCTTAGTCTTGTTTTGGCACAATCTAGCCATCTTGCTGCTGCTAGGAGAACAGTTCCAATTTGCTGTGTGCATATTTGGGTTATTTGCTATATGTAAGCAATGGAAGCCAGTTTTAGAATGGCACATTGCCATGTTCTGATGACTTTTGAATATGACAGCATTATGTAACATTTTATTATTTTTAACACTAGTTATAAATAAAAATCAATAATAAACAATATAAAAATACAAAAAAGTGTTTACTTCTTTTTGTTACTGTACTGGTGCCATGGCTCAGCAGCCTACACATAATAATAGATAGTCAGTAAAACAGTGGAGTCTGAATTACTGGTTTATTCGTTTAGGCACAATATATATGTGTGGTGGAACTATCCCGCATAGAAACAGTGTGGTCAAAATTCTCTCTCACTCAAGTGGCCACATGTATTGCAGATATACTGAAAGTGCAACACATTTGCAATAGTATAGTTAAGAAAGAAAGATGGCTGATATTATGTGTGTATTCTATATATACTTTGCATTTTTTTTTTTTTTTTTTTTTTTAGTTTGTGTGTTTAAGAGAATTTTTCTTTCAGAAAATTATTGTGTGAAGATTTCTTGTCATGGTTGAAGGAAGCCACCAATGCTCCACTTAGTGATGAAGTGGACATGACATGTTCTCGTTATGATTATACAGGTAAATATATTTCTATCTGCTTATTAGTATATTAAATTGTAGTTGGAAGAAAACAAGACGGATTTATCTCTTGAAATAAAATCTCTGTTGTGTTAATTGAATGAAATCTATTACTTCCTGAGTTACCTATTTCTCTATTCAATAACAATCAGTGTATTTTGTTATTAGATGTAGCATAACAGCATTTACCGATTTACAAGGATTGGATTAACCGGGACAATTCACACATGAATAGTTATTAAAGTTTGAGAATGGCAGAAGGTTATCAAATTGTAGCAGGGTGCTTAATGATTTGTAATAACTGAGAGCAGAGTGGAGGAGAAATTGTTGAAGTTAAACATAAGAAAGGCACCTGGGGTGGATGGGACCTATCCAGTTATATTAAAGGAGGCAGAAAAGCAACTAAGCAAACCCTTAGCCATAATTATGAGAGCATCCTTGGACTCGGGGGAGGTCTCCACAGACTGGAGATGTGCAAATGTATCCCCAATTTACAAAGGGGGATCGAAGGGTGACACGAGTAATTACAGACCAGTTAGTTTAACTTCTGTTCCGGGTAAAATAATGGAGTCACTGGTTAAAGAATCATTGCAGGATCATCTAGACAAGACAGCAGTTATAGTTTAGACACAGCATGGGTTTGTTAAGGGAAAGTCTTGTCTGACCAATTTGATTGGATAGTACAATGTGGTTACAAAGGAACCGGATGTAAAAAATAATTTTGATATCATATATTTGGATTTCAGGAAAGCTTTTGACACTGTTGCACATGGAAGACTATTGTACAAATTGGAGCAGAATGGTATTAAGGGCAAGTTGCTACAATGGATAAAAGGATGGGTGAGTGGGAGAAGACAGAGGGTGGTAATCAATGGGTGCTTCTCTTCATGGACTAATGTTATTAGTGGAGTCCCACAGGGTTCGGTGTTGGGTCCACTGTTGTTTTGTATATTTATCAATGATATTGATGAAGGTATATCAGACTTAGTGTCAAAGTTTGCAGATGATAAATGTTGGCAGGGTTGTTAATGACAGTAATGGCAGTGTGCTATTGCAACAGGATCTAGAAAATTTGGGCAGATGGGCTAAGAAGTGGCAACTGAAGTTTAACCTTGACAAATGCAAAGTACTGCATATGGGTAGAAGTAATCCCAGAGAAACGTACCAACTGTATGGTACTTTATTTAAGGTGGTAGAAAATGAAAAAGACCTGGGAGTAATTGTGCAGTCAGATATGAAGTTTTCTGAGCACTGCAGACAGGCTGCCAGGGCAGGTCATGGGATTTTGTCAATGCTATTAAGAATTTTGCTAGCAGGGAAAAGGAGGTGATTGTCCCTCTGTATAAGGCAATGGTCAGGCCGCGCCTTGAGTACCGCGTACAGGTCTGGAGGCCTCATTTTAGGAAGGATGTAGATTTGCTGGAGCGTGTACAGAGAAGAGCAACAAGATTGGTGAGGAGAATGAATGGATCCTCTTACCAAGAGAGGCTTAAGTTCTGCAAATTGCAGTGGCTGGAGACCAGGCACCTGTGCGGTGATCTGATTGAGGTGTATAAGGCCTTGAATGGGTTGAGCACGCTAAATTCTGATGGGATCCTTCCACATGTTCAGATTATGAATCTAAGGGGACATAAATTCAAATTAAGAAAAGACAGTTGTAGAATAGATGTGCAGAAATTTGCCTTTAGCCAGCGGGTGGTTAGTTGCTGGAACAAACTTCCATCTGTCGTTGTGGAATTGATAGGTTAAATAAATTTAAGGAGGAACTGGACAGGCATTTGGAGAGAATGGTGTGATTTTTTTTTTTTTTTTTTTTTTTTTGGCTGATGCTGCATAAGTTCATACACTTGATTTCTTGCATCACATGCCACTACTTCTACTACTTCAAGACTCCAATGTTAAAAGGAAATAATCCATCGGGAATCATAAAATTCAAGTAATAAATAGAATAGGTATAAACAGATATTTTGCAAGTCGCAAATAAGCGACAAGAAGCAGCATTATAAGTTGTGATTGGTCGATGAATGTATTACCCCACAACCCACGATATCTTCACATCCTCTGCTAAAAGAAACAACAGAAAAAGAAATATTTAGTTTGTTTTAGTGCATCTTGTAGATTGCTGTGTTCTGTAGCACTGCAAAAAGAAAAATTTTCTTTCATTATTTATTTAAGTCAGGAGTGATTCAGTCGAATTTTTTTTATAGTAAATATTTTTTTGTTTAGAAATCACGAAAATAATGTGTAAATGTGAAAGAGTTGTGCTTTCAATTGAACAAAAACTTGAAATTATTCAAAAGTTTGAAAACTGCACATCTGTTAAATCTTTATATGAACCATTATAATGTTGGTGACCAGACCATATGTGACATCATAAAAAATAAGGGGAAGCTATTAAATTTTGCTTGCACATCTGATAACGTTCAAGGCATGATTAACAGAAAAACGATGAAACCGTCTACGCACCTTGACAAGGCAATGTTGTTGTTGTTGTGGTTTAGCCAACAAAGAGCAGAAGGCATTCCAGTCTATTGGGCAGCTTGTGTAGCAAAGGCAAAATATTTTTTCGATGAAATAAAACTGCAGGGTGATTTTAATGCATCTTCTGGGTAGTTGATATGGTTTAAACAGAGGCACAGAATCTGATTATTATGATAGTTACAATGCATTTTCAGAACTTGAGTTAGTTTGCTTAAGCTTTCTTTCTTGCACGTATGCCTCGACTAATGCAATGTGAGAAAAAGAATACAAACCATAAATGTTACAGTTAAGTATACCCCAACCCTAGTTTAAATCTTTTATATTCTTGCTTATTTAGCTTAACTATTATGCATTAGTATTTAAATTTAAATCACACACCATTGCATTCCCCCCCCCCAGGTGTGTGAGAAAAAGATGAATGAGTGAGTGAAAAAAAAAAAAAAAAAAAAAAATATATATATATATATACACACACACACCGATGAGCAAAAACATTATGACCACCGAGTTGTTATGCAAATTTAAGCAACTGCAGGTGAACTACGATGTGTGCGCAAGTCAGAACACTGTATAAAAACACCTGATACCGAGCTCCGTTAATCAGTGTTACTCTTGTTCTTCAGATGGGAAAGGCAGTGGACGGAAGCAAGCTTGGCAAAGGCCAAATTGTAATGGCTAGATGACTGGGTCAGAACATATCCGAAACAGTACGGCTGGTGGGGTGTTCACAGTGAACCGTGGTTAGTACCTACCGAAAGTGGTCCGAGGAGGGGGAAACGCACGAACCACCAGCGAGGTGTTGGATGATCACGGCTCATTGATGATTGAGGTGAGTGAAGGCTCTCCCAGATGGTACATGGCAACAGAAGGGCAACTGAGGTGCAACTCGCCAGTAATTGGAATGCTGGTGGCGGGAGTAATTTATCTCAACATACAGTACATTGGACCCTGCTGAAAATGGGGCTGTGTGCCCATGCTAACCACGGTTCACCTGCAACAGCACCTACAATGGGCACACAAGCATTGAAACTGGACCTTGAGTGATTTGGACCAGAAGGTCATCTGGTACGATGAATCACGTTTCCTGTTGCACCATGTGGACAGCAGCGTACGTGTGTGACGTTTACCTGGGGAAGTGATGACGCCTCGATGCACTGTGGGACAAAAACAAGCCAGTGGTGGCAATGTTCTGCTGGGATACCCTGGGTCCTGTCATCCATGTGCCGGGCACTCTGATGTATACCACCTACCTAAACATCATTGCTGACCAGGTACCCCCCTTTCATGGCAACAGTCTTCCCCTCTGGTGGTGCCATCTTTCAGCAGGATAATGCGCCATGCCACACTGCCCGGATTGTTCGAGACTGGTTTGCGGAACATGAAGAAGACTTCCAGGTATTGCACTGGCCTCCAAATTCCCCAGACATCAATCCCATCGAGCATCTGTGGTTTGTGTTGGAACAGCAACTCCGATCTGCGGCATCTCAACCATAGACTTTACAGGAATTAAAGGATTTGCTGGTTACGTGTTGGTACCAGATACCACAAGACATTTAGAAATCTTGTAGTGTCCATGCCTCACCAGGTACAAGCTGTTTTGGCCGCATGTAGAGAGGCGCCTCCGTAGCCAGGTGGGAAGGAGCAGCAGTGCGTAGCACACGCTTCTTGATTAAACCGGGGTTCGAGCCCGTCACCACCAAATACGGAGGATGCGGAAAGGTCAGGGAATGACCACCGCATATCCCGGAGCAATATGGCCTTAGTTGCTAATGCTCCTAAAAAACCAAACAACAACCGCATGTAGAGGACCAACATCGTATTAGGTAGGTGGTCATAATGTTTTGGCTCGTTGGTGTATAACCTAACAGAAAAAAAAAACACGTTATAAAATATAAGAAAAAAGTATAAAAATAGAATGCAAGTAGAGTGAAAATGCAGATTATGAATGAAGTAAATGTCTCTCTCTCTCTCTCTCTCTCTCTCTCTCTCTCTCTCTCTCTCTCTCCCCTCCACTTCCAGCTAATATATCCTACCCCCAGAGCAGATGGGCAGTTTGACCATCATCGACACAACATGGCATTTGGCGATCTGAACTGGATACTCAAACTCTGTTCCTTTTTAAAACCCCATCCCCCGGGGGGGGACGGGTTTCTGACTTTTCTCCTCCCTGCTTCCCCCATACTTTACCTGGTGGGGCTCATCCCCATTGACCTCTTTGGGGATGCCTACTCTATTGTCTCCATCCTTCTACCTGTTTCCCATAGTCTTCAGTCTCTCCCACTTTAACTAAACCGACCGAGTATGCCCTAACAATGCCACCAAATTCTGATCAACGTATAATTCTACCGCTTTCTCATAAATCTCTTTTGGCCTTTCCAAATTGTAGTGTTCAGCCCATTTTTTTTTTTAGGCCTTGCCACTGAAATCCTCAGAAATTAGATTGCCTGGCCTGCCAAAGTACTTAAATAATCTACTGGGTATCTGATCTGCCTCCTCGTGGCAAAGTGTGGGCATCGGCGAGTCCCAATAGGGTCCAACAGCTTAATTGTCAGAGAAACAACAGAACATAACACTATACAACAAACCACTCCCCACACTTTTTAAATCTCGAGCCTCCACAGTATGTGACATGTACAAAGGGTACAATGCAGAGATGGGGGGGGGGAACCCCTGGTGCCGTCAGACAACTAACATACTTTACACTTTATCATATAATACAAACATGTGATGCTCTTACTGAAGGAGCACTATTTCGTGAAAAGGGTAGGTGTACCTACCTAATAGGGTGGCCATTCAATGTATATTTTAGTTGCCTATGAAATTCTATATTTTTCTACAATTTTTATTTTAGGCTTTTCACTTCTAGTGACATTATAAGATCATGAGTTTTATTAATTTGCAGAATGTTCCGGAATAGGCCTGTATTGTATTTTTTAAAGTTAAACATTTCCAGTATTGGTTTTTTTAGACTATATTATATTATTTAATTTTAGTATTTAAGCAAATAAAATATCCTAAAGGCACAGTATAAAAATCAGTAGAAGATGGAGGTGTGCATTATGCTTTTGGGTTACACAGCTGTTAATGGCATGCAATTCTGAATAATGAATTAAAAATAAATCTTGTGCTTAATTGGATTTATTTTTACTTCTCTCTCTCTCCCCCCCCCTCCATATGTGAAATAGATTCCTTTTATTTATTCTATGAATAATGGTTTTTAGTTCTACTGAGGGCTCTAGTTAATTTTGGCTATCTAGCATCAACTATTTTATTTAATGACATTTTACTCTACTAATATCACTACCCAACATGATTTTCACTTCCAGTAAATCAGTGGTTGTTTCTGGTCAAGTTTTATGTATAGAATTTAAAATCAATCATAAATTTTCTATCACATCTCAGTTTTAAGATATAGATAGATAACTGGATTCTGTACAAAGATATCATTACTGTTTGAAATACAATTTTTAAACTTATTAACTTTTGGTTGGTTTTGTTTATTGGGCTAAAAGTTAAGCAAGTACATCATTACTGTTCTTGCAATATAGTATATTTTGATTTTGGTGCACTTTTCCAGACAAGTCAGTATTTTTATTAATTTTATTATGCCATTCAACTGTTCAATATATAGCGTATGATAAACTACGCTACAAGAATTCATCTTCTGTTCAAATTTACCAATTGCTTTTACTGTTTTTAGGTTAATGCATTGTTAAAATGGAGAAGACAAAGCACAGAAATTGCATCAATCACCCAGGCAACTTCTCTTATGTTTGTGGACACTTAACCCAAAAACTCAGATGAAGAAAATATACAATGGCACAAAAGTTGCATATTCATTGTACTTCGGTGATCAAGAAAAAATCGGTGACCAATAAAAAAATTGGGCTCCACACTGTTGTATTACTTGTACCACAAACTTAAGGCTGTGGTTATATGGCAACCTGAGAGCATTAGTTTTTGCCATCCCTATGGTCTGGCATAAGCCCAAGAATCATTTTGACGACTGCTATTTCTGCATGACAAAAAAAAAAGGTATTTCCAAAAAGTGCAAGCACTGCATCAAATATCCAAATACCCCATCAGCAATTAGGCCAGTGCCACATGGTAAAGAACTGCCAGTACCTGTGCCACTAAATTCTTGGGGTATTGGAAGTAGTGATGAAGGTACAGAAGAAATCATTTTACCAGATGTCGTGGAACCATGTACTTCACATGAT
This sequence comes from Mastigoproctus giganteus, assembly GCF_048544385.1. NCBI lineage: Eukaryota > Metazoa > Arthropoda > Arachnida > Uropygi > Thelyphonidae > Mastigoproctus > Mastigoproctus giganteus. Next base: position 218,945,502 of record NC_143579.1, on the reverse strand, counting down.
TTGGACTACGAGCCAGAAAAAGAAAAGGCTCCACACTACATTGAACAAGAAGAATTAAGCGACTTGATCAGAGACTTGGGCTTACCCAAAGAGAAGGCTGAATTACTCGGATCCAGACTACAACAGTGGAACTTACTCGGCAAAGGTACAAACATTACAATATACCGTAAGCGAAATGAAGCGTTTTCAAGATATTTTGCAATGAAAAACAATGTGTGTCTGCAAAGACGTTGTTGGTCTTATGCATGAACTGAACATTGATCACAATACCTCTGAATGGCGTTTTTCATTGATGCGTCAAAGCTAAGTTTGAAAGCAGTATTGCTTCATAATGGAAATACTTTACCATCAATTCTTCTTGTTCATGCTGTTAGCCTGAAAGAAACTTACAATAGTATGTCCCAGATTCTTGCTGCCAAACGTTACAGTGACTATGGTTGGAATATTTGTGGTGATCTCAAAGTTGATTGGATTGCTTGTTGGGTTGCAAGGTGGTTTCACTAAATACTTTTGTTTCTTTTGTTTGTGGGATAGTCGTGCAGTAGCCAAACACTGTGACGAGAGATGAATATATTCCTGGCAAAAGCAATGTAAAGTATGTTCCATTGGTTGGTCTACAAAAGGTTTTTCTTCCCCCTTTACACATCAAGCTTGGGCTGATTAAGAATTTCATTAAGGCATTTAATAAAGAAAGCAGAGGATTCGCATATTTACTGAAAATGTTTCCAAATTTATCTCATGCAAATCTGAAGGAAGAAATTTCATAGGTCCTCAAATAAGAAAGTTCCTAACAGATGAAGAATTTCAAAGAAACCTGAATGATGTTGAACTGGCTGCGTGGAGATCTTTCAAGGCTGTGGTACACAGATTCCTTGGAAAGCAAAAAGAAGAGAACTATGAGCAGCAACTGGTGACAAACTTGCTGAAACGTTACAAGAATATGGGATGCTGAATGTCATTGAAAATGCATTTCCTTCATTCCCATCTGGATTTATTTCCTGAAAACTTAGCAGATGTCAGTGATGAACAAGGAGAGTGCTTCCACCAGGATGTATCTGCAATGGAAAAACAATATCAAGGTTGCTGGGACTCTGCCATGATGGGAGATTACTGTTGGTTCCTTAAATGGGAAAGCAATCTGGAGTATAAAAGGAAATCATTGAGTGGAAACATGTCTAAGTAACATATATTTTGTGTAATAATTATAACCATGTATACTGATATGTATAAAAACAAGGAATTTAAAAAATGCATACATCTTTTGATGTAGACATTACAGAAGTAAAAGATTGATTTTTTCATAATCAGGACATTTTGTTCAGAATGACCAACTTTCGTTCCAGAGGTATGGCAAAAAAAATTTTGTCGGGTAGTGTAAAATGATCTTTATTTTTCTCTATTTATAAAATACCCTTACAAAACCTCTCAAGGTATTTTTTTAATTCTATGTTTAAGCAGATGTGTTGCTGTGCCATGATGATGAACTAGAGGAAAGGAGGATAGCATTTATTTTATACCTTGTTCCTTCCTGGAAGAAAGAAGATGGTGGCAGTTTGGATTTGTTTGCTACAGATGGTAAGGATTTTTATGCACTGCTGATAAACTCTTGCATTAAAATATCCTGAATTAGCTTTTACTAACAGGTTAAGCAATTGTAAATCTGTCCATTGTAATTTTTCTTTATTTTAAGTTTTAAATATGGATAATGTTAAACTTATCTTCTGTAAATTTAGTGCAGCTATTTTTAGTTAGTAGTATTGCAGACCCTGCCCTACCTTATTGCTGTATGGACACAACTGAAAGTATTTACTACAGTGGGTCAATGATTGTTGGAACTAAATACTTGTGGATGGTAAAAGATAATTTGATCTGATCAAACCTAGTTCCGGTTCCATTTCACAGATTTGGACACCAGAAGAAACCGTAATTGCAATATTGCAATCATGTATTGGCAATAAATTACTGAATAAATTAAATAAACAATTGCTAAATAATTGTTTATCTTGCACCACATTGAAGGTGTGGGATATGTTTTGTGGGAAGAACTGAGAACTATATTTGGACCAATACCAGGCTTGCAGAAGTTAACATGTTGACTGCCAAGGCTTATTTGGGTAAACTGGTCTCCGACGCCAGTTTGAGTCAGGCATGTTAAATTATTCAAAACTCAAATTATAATATATATTCATCACCAAAACTCGTAAAAAAAGCCTCGCGAATTATCTCGTAATTGGTGTATGTAATTGAAAATTCTTTGCAGCAGCCAACCACGAGTTAACTCGATTAAATCAGACATGTTGTTACTTTCAGAATTTGCTGTATATGAGTCAGTGTTGTGTGTAAATCCGCTGCAGTGACACAGACCTTGTCATGTATGTTGTTACACATTGTTTTTTTTTTTTTAACAAAAAAAAAAAAAAAATCCTAAAACCTGGATAAGAAGAGAACGCTGACCGAAGAAGAGCTTGAGCTCTATGCTAATATGAGTGACTCGAATTTCAAGAGTTTTTTCACAAGTCATATGGTTCTGGTTCATAGATCGATCGAATCAAATGCTCTCCTATTATTCAGTGCTAAGAAACACCATCAGATAGCCAAAAATATTGCATTACATATTATAGAAATATATATGCATAACGCATACATCCTTCCTTTACCGTCAAGCTACGGGTTTCTCCAAATTTCGGACATTTTATTGGAGAAAAGATTGGAGAAAAAATTCTAAATGTTAAAATTTACTATTTAGAATTTCAGTTGGCTATACCACCAACTGAAAAAAAATCACATTCGACTAAGCTATGTCGAGTATGTACAAGAAATAACAAATGCTGCGGAACACTATTATTGTCCAGTGTGCTTAAGAGAAGCTAACTCTTTGTGTAAATAAAATATTTTTTTTGTGAATAAATTCTGTTTTCTGATGCCATGGTTGATTTTTCATTCTTATCCCAGAAGCCCACTATCCATCAGTTGCACGTATTTGCTATGAATATACTCGTAGCTGTTCCTGAAAGGCAAGTCATACCAGTCCGAATTAACTCGTATGTGGCGTCCTGGGCCAGATCGCCAAATACGAATTAACTCGTAGTCTGCAGTAAACGTGTTAAATACTATTGTAGACCATGTACGTTCCACCACGATGATTGGAAGTAATGGCTTCTTTTAGCATCATAATTATTATGCCGTACAGTCTGTATTTTCTAGGAGTAGCAATAAAGAATGGGTTTTGGTTGAAATCTATTCCTAATCCTGGAATTGCAAGACAGTATCCAGTTGGCATGTTTGAGGAACAATATCCATACTTCTGGAAGAACATTCATCATCTTGTTAAGTCCATGCAGATGAGAATTGCTGCTGCTGTTATGGAGGGAAATGAAGTTCCTGCATATAGGGCTCCATTTCAGGATGACTGAAAGAGATTCATTAATTTTGTGACACATTAATTGTTTACATATGGTATTTAAGTAAATATTAAACAAATTTGGTGTGGGAAGCCTTTGAAATGAAACAGTTGAAAGGTTTGGACTGAATGAAATAAGAGTTTGGTTTTGGAAAGTGAAAAATAACTTTGTTTTCTTTGAAGAAAATTCTAATTATAAAAAGTAGTAGACAGTATGAAAAATTCATCTGGTTATTAAAGATATAAAAATTTAGTTAAAGATATTTAGATTAATTTATAAGCAAAAGTGTGTAGGTAGTTCTGTTTGTGACCTGCCGTTGATGGCATGTACCCTGTGATTTTGAGGGCGGTGGTGATAGAATGCACACGTTGAACGATAAGATTAATTATGTGGCACATTGGATTCAGTGGGGATTCCTTTGGATTGGAGAGGTGCCAACATGTTGCCAACCCATGTAGGCACTTCTAAGAGTGAAATGAGTCTAACAAACCAATCTAACTTTGACAATAAGGAGAATTGTGGAAGCAATGATTAAAAATGCAATACAGGGGCAATTTAATAGAAATGCCATTCTGAAGGAAGCAGCAAAATTTTTTTAAGAGAAAATCTTGTTTAATTAATCTGGTTAGTTCTTTTGAAAGAGCCACTCACAAGTTGGATGTAGGAAATAATTTGACATTATTTATTTGGATTTTAGCAAAGCATTTGACTCTTTCACACAGAAGAGGTTACTGTACAAAGTAGAATATGTTAGTATCAGGAGGGATGGGAGAGTGTAAGATCCTTAGGTGAATCACAGGATATTGCCCATTGGTCAAGCCTTCAATGTTTTTTGTTCCTGTTCATTGACCAAACCCACAGTGCTTTTGACTAATAAATGTAATTCTGTATTGTGTACATAATTACATTGATTAAAGTTATACTAAAAAAGGGTTGTGTGAACATATCAAATTGATAATAATGTTAATGAGGTCACATTCATTAGATTCTGTTATAATTCTCTTGGACTGTAGAAGCACTAATGTTTCCCCAAATCTATAAGAGAGGACCTAAATAGGTGATTTGGGAAGCCAAAACCTATAATGGGACCACTCTGATAAGAATGAAATTCTAAAGTGATCACAGCATGGGTTCATGAAGGGGATGTCTTACTGACCAGTCTGGTTAATTGATGAGGTCATAAAATAGTTGGATGTAAGAAACCACTTTGACATTATATACCTAGATTTCAGTAAAATGTTTATTATAGTCTCTCATCACAGTTTATTGTATAAACTGGATTAAACCAGAATTATGTGGAAAATGTTTTGCTTAATCAGGACTGGGCAAAGGATAGGAAGCAGAGGATAGTCATAAATATATATTCTTCAGATTTGAACTAGCATAGCAAGTGGGGTTCCTCGGGGAATTGTGTTACAGTCCCTCATTTCTGATCTTTATTATATTTCTTTGCCTTTAACCAGTTATTTATTTTATTAGTACTCTACACTTCTATAAAGTAATTTATATTAGGTTATGTTTTCAGCCAACATTAATTTAATGATTGCTTTGAAACAGGAATAAGTACCTATTATGGAATCAAGGATAAGATTATAAAAAAATGGCCTCCTAATTATTAGAAGGGGTGTGTGTGTAGGGCAAAAATAACTTTCTCCTGCTTAAGTGGGTTGTTTAACTAAATTGAAGGAAGATTTTTTTTTTTTTTAAACCATATAAAACTGCAATGTTGTCTTCAGATTAATGACATTTTTAAACTGTGATAAAATGTGTTGTCAGCAACTCTTTTTCATTAGGCATGGAAAATATAGTTCAAGTAGTTTGATTTTTCATTTCTAAATGTAATGTTTTGTTTTGTTTAATTTATAGAGCGTGGCTTACCATCTACAATTGTAAAGTCTATAGTCCCAACATGGAATAACCTTGTATTTTTTGAGGTTACTCCGACTTCTTTTCACCAGGTAGGGTAAACGTGTTTACAAATTCTAGATTTATGATGATAGTTTACCTCAATTTTGTTTTATTAACATTACAAAGTCAAATATTGCAAGAAAATAGATTGGGTATGGATTCACCTAGAAGAGTTAGTCATGATATGCCAAATGATGTTATGGCTGATAGCAGAATTGCCAGCAGTGATTTCGCTTGAATTATGGCCTTTTTCTTTGTATGTGTTGTCTTGTGTGCTGAGCTGTCGCTAGCTGATGGAAGACCATTTTATGGAAATGAACTGAATTCAAAATGCTACTTTGAATCTCTGGGGAAGTGAGTTGATGCCCTGAAGCAAATTCACTCTGGAGTTTGTTGGAAACTGAACTGTCTGGTGCTGTGTTGGGCAAGAATTTCCGAATCTTGCCCCAGAAATTGATCAACCAGTTCAGAATGCTTTATTTCCCAGGAAGTAGCCTTAATTTTTCTCAGCATGGCTAGCCTAGCTGAGAAAGGTAGACAGAATTTATTTTGTAAAGATGATTGTTGGTAGACAATTTATTTTGTAAAGACTGTATTCACTTAAACAGGGGAGGTGCAGGGGATTTTGCTAATGCCATTGGGGAAAAGGGGTTCAAG